>NW_021521052.1:85106-190126 GCF_001605985.2 Dendrobium catenatum | reverse complement strand
GAGAGAGAGAGAGAGAGAGAGAGAGAGATGGAGAGAGAGAGAGAGAAGGAGAGAGGGAGAGAGAGAGAAAGCAAGAAAGAGCAACGGAGTGCAAAAGAGAGAGAGGGAGAGTGAGAGAGAGCAAGTGAGAGAAAGATAGAGAAAGAGCAAGCTAGAGGAAGAACAAGAGAGAGCAAGAGAGAGCAAGAGAGAGCAAGGGAGAGAGCAAGAGAGAGAGGGAGAGAGAGAGATTGATAGATAGAGAGAGAGAAAGAGAGAGTATGAGAAAGAGAGAGAGTGAGAGAGATAGAGAGAGAGAGAGAGAGCGAGAGAGAGAGAGACCGAGAGAGAGTGAGAGGGATAGAGAGAGGGAGAGGGAGGGAGAGAGAGAGGGAGAGAGGGGGAGAGAGAGAGAGCGAGAGAAAGAAAGAGCAAGAGAGAGAGAGAGAGAGAGAGAGAGCGAGAGAAAGAGAGAGCAAGAGAGAGAGAGCAAGAGAGAAAGAGAGAGAGAGTGTGAGAGAGCAAGAGAGAGAGAGAGAGAGAGAGAGTGAGAGGGAGAGAGAGAGAGGAAGAGAGTGAGTGAGAGAGAGAGAGAGCAAGAAAGAGCAGGGGAGTGTAAGAGAGAGAGAGGGAGAGATAGAGTGAGAGTGAGAGAGAGTGAGAGAGAGCAAGTGAGAGCAAGCTAGAGAAAGAACAAGAGAGAATAAGAGAGAGCAAGAGAGAGCAAGGGAGAGAGCAAGAGAGAAAGAGGGAGAGATAGATAGATAGATAGATATATATAGAGAGAGAGAGAGAGGGAGAGAGAGAGAGCAAGAGAGAGAGAGTGTAAGAGATAGACATAGAGAGAGAATTATATAGAGAGAGAGCAAGTAAGAGCAAGCTTGAGAAAGAACAAGTGAGAGCAAGAGAGAGCACGAGAGAGAGCAAGTGAGAGAGAGGGAGGGAGGAAGAGAGAGAGAGAGAGAGAGAGAGAGAGAGAGAGAGAGAGAGAGAGAGAGAGAGAGAGAGAGGTGGAGAGAGAGAGGGCGAGAGTGAGCAAGAGAGAGCAAGGGAGAGAGCAAGAGAGAGAGGGATAAAGAGAGAGATAGATAGATAGATAGAAAGAGAGAGAGAGAGAGTAAGAGATAGAGAGATATTGAGAGAGAGAGAGAGCAACTGAGAGCAAGCTAGAGTTGAATTTTGCTTTTGCATTCATCAAAATCAGTTACAACGCGACCCAAAAAAATATCCCACCACCCCTAGGTGGGGGCCAAAAAACTATTATCCTCAAGAATGGACAAAAAGTCTTAAGGAATACCTATGTTATCCATATCCCCAATTTCCCAAGTAAAAGAGTTTTCCACCGCTCGTTGAGCACAAAAATGAGCGGCCAGATTAAACTCCCTATACACATGAACAAAAAAAAATTTATGGAAAGACCTCAACGAATCGAACTCATGAACATCTTCCTGCCGAAGCTTCCACAGCGCCCGATCCTTAGTCTTTTGCATGAATTTAATGACGCTAGCATTGTCCCCCTCAATAATGATCCCATTAACCTCAAACATCCATTCACGGAGGATTTTACCAATTTATTGAACTGCTAGCAATTCGACCCCAGTGCTATCCCAATGCAAGATACGCCGTCCGGCCGACACCACCAGAGATCTGTGGTGATCGCGAATAACGATCCCAATTCCACCAGCGTTGGATCGGCGCAAAGCCCCATCCACATTGATCTTCAGCCAGCTCGAAGGGGGGGGGGACACCATGACGAAGAGGAAGCCAATCCTACGGATTGAGAGGTGAACCGTTGCTCCAGGCTTTTAGAAAACAAATCAGCTGCGATGGAATCCAAGATGTTGGAAGCCAAGACCGAAGTAGAGCGCTTGTCCATGCCATGCCTAAAAGCATTCCTATTGTTCCAGCAATGAAAAACAACACCACAGTATAAGTGCCTCCAATGGTGACCAGTCCTGGAACGCTCCCTGAAAGCATTCTGGAGCGCCGAAAGTGAGGAAAATCTGGAAGCCAATCCTACGGATTGTTGGAAGGCTTGAGTTTGCTGGGTGATTATTAAAGAGTGGAATTATAACAAGCATATAGTAACTCTCTCTTCTCCCTCTAATGTTTCTCTCCTCTTCCACTACTTTTTTTCGTTGTTGTGATTTGAGATGAAATATGGTAAAGTGCTTACAAAATTAAAAGTTTCAAAAGGAAAATGGCTCAACTGGTATACAAACTTGAAAAAGATATATTAGTATTTTAATTACATTTTATTATAATTATTTACATAATTAATATTAAACTTGCTCTAATACAATATTTATTTTCTTTTTGGTGTTCTTTACATGGGACTTTATAGAGAAAACAAGAAAGGAGCCTTTGGAGCACTAGATGAAGGAACTTGGACAAATGGATCTTGCATCAATGGCCCCCATTCATTCTGGTGGGGGTGCTATAGGCAGAACCACCAGGTTGTAGCCCCGGTGTTGTAAGTTTTCTTAAAACTTAGATGGCCTTTAGGGAGCTCTTCTGTGGGCACTGTCCCCTACCCTTAGGACCTTATTGAAACTTCAATTCTTATGTTATTTTCTTAAATTAAGAATTGAGTCTTAGAAAACTTATACTTAGAATTCATGCACCCTTTAGGATAAAAATATAAAACATAAAATTTTTAGAGACATGGTATCCTAGGATTAGCGTGCCATAAGTTGTCAATAATTAACCAACAAATCAATAATAATTTGAATCAAAATGCATAAAAATACCTAACTTTTAATCAAACCATATCCAACACATATAATCATCAAAAAGGTAAAATTTGAACATTTGTTTAAACAAAACCTAAATCAACATATTAATTATTCCTTAATTAGATCTCAACTAATAAAAGTTAAACAAATCTAAATTATATAAAAATGGATCTAAAAGGGAGTAAACCTAAATTAAAATGTGTTAAAATAAACGACCTATAAAGTTCATATTCTAATTTATTGAATCTCTCTTAATAAATAATCACATATATAATCTAAGAAAAATACCTGTAACATTGAATGAATAACGACTTAAAAGACTTACAACCTAATTAACTAAATGAACAAGATAAGTGTCTTATTAAGATCTTAGTCATAATCCAAAATGATAAAATCCATTAACTCACCTAAAACTTAATCAAATCATAAATTAATCTTCTAAAATTAATCAACCAACCGCTTGATATATAGCAAGCACTATAAAAATGAAGTTTTAGGGACGAACTACTTCGGGCTGCTGGGCTAAGTGTCCTAATGAGGCCTAGTTCTCGAACCTGATGACACAACGCCATGAATGGATTCAATGAAGTGTCACAATTTTAAAATCAAATGATTTTTAATGATTTAACCAAATAAAAACTCTTAATATAGTTATATCAACTTGGATTTTAAGGATGGACTACTTTGGGCTGGGGAGCTAAGTATCCTAAGGAGGCTTGGACCTCGAGCCTGATGACACAACACTATGAACTAGTTGATAGCAAACTTAATTAAATTAACCCCATAATTTAATAATAAATCATTTAATTTATCTTCTTTTTAATTTACAATCAATTGAATTAACTTAATAAAATTAGTTATTAGTGGGTAACATAAGCCTACGAGGCTATTAAGTTATCCCCAAGGAGGGTGAAATAAACCTTACGATCTCGGTGAGCAACAATGATAGTAATCAATCAAATACTAAAAATAAACTCTTAAAATCAACCTTAAGATATTAATAATTAAACTTTAACTGAAATTTCCCTTTTTGACTTTTAACAAACTAAATCACAGACAACTTCAACAAATTATCTTATATTGGACATACCCAAATGACACAGCCTACTACAGACACTTAGATCTATTTGTTAGGACATAATTTTTAGCTTTAGGTTTGGCTGATATTTTCTTTATTTCTATCTCTATTATGTGGCGATTGGCACGTGAAACATGTACTGGTTGACTTATTGTTTGTGTTTGCTTTCTGTGATGATTTTTATGATGTTATTATTTTCTTTCTATTATGTGATGGGCGATAAACTATCTATAGGTTAGGAGTAATTTGGATACTCATGATGATTTCTATAAGTGGTCATGCTCATGTAGGGTTAAAAAAGGAGGCTAAAAATAAAGAAATAATAATATAATTACTACATGTGCTTCAACTGCTTAGCCCCTAAATAAATAAGAGCATATCTAAGTGTGGATGGTTTGAGTATTTTTTTTTATATATATAACTTCTTAGGATATTTGATTATAACTACTTAGGATAACCTAAAAGAGAGTCTAGATTTTTCTTTTATAAATTTGATATAATGTATTCAAAGTATAGAGTTACAAAAGTCTATAAAATAGGGTATTTTAGTTAGATATTAGGGATCCAAAGAGAAAAGAAGTCCCCTTATAAAGAATTTCTTTTTATTTGGACATCCTGTTGATGATGTATTACAAGAAGATTAAAGGAAGGCAATCTATAGAAGAACTAGAAGATGAAGATCAAGATTAAAAATATCTCATTTTAAGACTTTCATCATTTTGATGGATTAGAATCCATATTGTTATCGATGGAGCCTGGCCACCACTACTTTTTTATACTCTAGGATGTATATTATATAGAACTTTCCATGGACTTTGGAAACTATTCTATTGATTTAATATGATGATGTGTTTATTTTATTTATCCAATATAAATGACATGCTTTTGTATAAGTTTCTTTCTTGTATGTGCATGTGCCTAAATTTTGCTAGGCTCATAGGTAATTTTTTTTTACTCGTAAATAAAAATTAAAAATTTAAAAACTAAATAATATAGAATGATAATAATTTAGGGAATGCGTTGAAGGTCGTTTAGGGTCGCATATATATTATTGTATCTTCTCTTTTTGTTTTTAGACACTTCCCTACCTACGGGTATAATTCAGATAATCTGATCTATGAGGATGGTGTGTTGAACATGGGGAAGTCTAGTCTTCTAAAAAAAATATTTTTATAAATTTTTTTTAAAATTTCATGTATTTCTAATTTGGAGACTTTAACTAGCATATATTGAATTAGAAATAAACTAAGAAAATAAATTTAATTGCATTAGTTTTAGATGCATAATATAACTCATGAGTATAAGGCCACCTAGGAACCTCTCTAGAAATCAGCCTTAAATTCCAAAAACTCAACCACCCACCCATCTTACATACAGTCTAGATAGAATGGATTTTATATGATTAGGTAACTTATATGACTTTCTTTTTTAGACAAGATATAAGTCATGATTATTATAGCTTGGCCATAGATATTTGTGTTGTATGTATAATACTATATCTCTTATAAATTTAGGATCAAAGGCTAGTGATATTAGTATACCGTTGTATGCCTTATTGGTGGGTAAACTTTCTATCTTTTAGAGGCTATAAATCATACCCATTCAGGTTAAATGGATGATGCCACCTCTATAAGTTGGGGGTCGATCGCCTTACTACATTTCTAAATAATGGATTGGAAGATAGATATGGTGAAGATCTGTTTAGTGGCAATTTTTCCCCAGCATCCCCTACAATAAAGCTCTTATCCGTCCGATTCAATCTCTATACTATCCCTTATTTAGTGCTATGTTCTAGTTACATCATGAGCTCTAGTAAGGACCTCATGGTTACTAGTTTCAAGTCTCAGACTATATTATAGTAGAGTATATAAAACCTACTTTTCTCGCTTCCACTCTCATAAAGTAACGAGATATTAGGGTAAAAATAGAGGTACATGTTCTCCCCGTGCTGGTACTAGTTCAAGTAGTATGGTTGGTTAAAGGAATTAGGTTGGTTATAGGAAAAAGTCTCTATTAGTGGAAAACACCCTGTTTATTTTATTACCCGCCCTTGGTACTTATATTTCTATCATCACAAAACAATAGCTAAAAAGGGCTCACTTTTTTAGTGCTTGAGCCTTAGTCTAAAATAGGGTTCTCCTTTCCAGTACTAGATCAGTTGCTTTTTTTAGTGTTTGGATTGGTAAAGTGACTTGGCCTTACACGAAAGCCAAAGCCCACTTAGAAAGCGCCTGGCACAAAACTTGTAAATTGATGTAAGGTTGGAACGGAGTGAAAAAAGAAAGAGTGATGATATGATCCATGTATGTTTATTAAACCAAATTGAGCCTATCTTTTACTTTTTTAGATTAGAAGAGCCTAGAAATTTCCCTATATGTCAAAACCTTATGAAGAAATAATATAACATTCTTAATTGAGAGTTTTCTTAGGCTAAGGCTAAGATGTAATTAACCATAGGGGCTTGCGCCCATGGGAAATTGATCCCACATCAAATAAATCTCATTCAAGTCTTTAAACTCTTATCTATAATGACACCTACACCATTTCTAGTACGACTCCTACCCGAATACCAAAGTTTAAATCCTAAACTATCGATTTCCTTGGCCTTCTCTCCAACCCACTTAGTTTCCTGAATGCATAAAATATTTAATTTCTCTCCAACTCACTTAGTTTCAAGTGGATATATTGAATGGAATAAATCTCATGACTTTGATCAGATCATATATATTATTATATATCAAGGTGTATAGGTGAAAACCACTATCCTCTATGATTTATCATATATATGATCTCATATTCTCTTTTATTAGCCTGCTTACGTAAAGTGTAAAGGCCTATGATCATTTTATATTATAGGATATTATGATCGTACCCTTTGCATTTTATTCCCCGCTAAACAAAATCCTTTTGGAGCCCACATCTCGGTTATGCCATTTGGAGAATAGGAAAAGAATTAACAAAATTTTATAATTCCTTAATATATTTTATAATAAAATATTATTATATATAAATATAATTATTTATTTTTATCAATTTTTAATAAAAAAATTCATATAAATCTATTTGGGATTTTAAAAATTGTTAAAAAAAAAAGATTTATAAAAAATATTCATTTTATTTAGAAAATTTTAACAAAATCAGTTTATAAATATACACCTGATGGTCTAAAAATCTCCATTTGTATCGATAGGTGTCAATTTGTTAAGGATGCTCAACAGCGCCCAAAAATTATGAAAACATTTGTGTAATTAAAACACTATAATATCAATGTTATGGAAAAGATTACTTATTTTTTTAGATTTATAATGACTCTAGAAAAAAATTATTTGGCAAAGTTAAAATATAGGTTATTACAAAAGGAGTGTGGAGAGCAAAAAAAAATCTCCATTTGTACCGATAGGTGTTAATTTGTTAAGGATGTTCAACAGCTCCCAAAAATTATGAAAACATTTGTGTAATTAAAACACTACAATATCAATGTTATGGCAAAGATGATTTATGAATTAGATTTATAATGACTCTAGAAAAATTTTGTTTGGCAAAGTTAAAATACAAGTTATTACACAAGGAGTGTGGAGAGCAAAGTTGTAAGGGGATGTTCACTTTAGGAAGGATTCATCAGTAAACTTTACTTGGGATTATTCATTATTGATGATATATTTTTACTATTTTCTTTTTATACTTTCTTTCTTAAGTAATTGAAATTATGTTGTTACATTTTTATTTATTACCGATTAAACTTAAAGTTTTGGACTAATGCTATAAAAACTGAAATAATTGCTACTGTAGACTCTTGTGCTTTAAATTATGAATTGTTAATTGCAATATATCATACTCTTAATTTAATATATGTAGTGGTTATGTGTAGAATTAAAATCTAATACGATATATTACCTCGACGGAGGAATATTGAAAAAATTAGGAAAATTATAATGAAATACTTGCAGGCCTAGATATAGGATGTTTGGTGTTATAAAATCTATGGAGATTAAATAACTATTGGAAGGTCATAACCTTTCCTTATATCCTTAAAAGATTGATAGTGTTCTAAGGATGCATATGCTCTAATTCACATCTAATTTAGTTGATTATACTTATGAAAGCTTAGAAAATTTCACTGTTAATTATCTAAAATACTTTTTCTATTGGTATCTTCATCTTTCTTGTATAATTCTCAATCTAAACAGCATCTAATCCTAATTTCATTACATGAAAAAATTTTTGTAACTTGAAGTAGATAGTAATAGAATAATTATGAGAAGTAGAATACTTACTCGTGGGATCGACACTCTCTAGTAAACATTTTTATTACTTGATCGACACATGCACTTACGTATGTAGTTGGGATTACATTTGAATACACATAAGCTTAGACTAATGTAAACAACGAGCATCAATCAAAATCACTCATCAAGTATTTTTATGTCACTGCTGAGGAAGTAACAAGAATTCTTATAATTATTTATATATTTTTTTAAAAGCGACAAAATTAATCCTAATTCTATCTTATTTAGTTATCATTATTTTTTATTGTGAACCTATGATTATTTTATCTTAAAATTCTTTTTTATTTTTATTTTTTTAGTAATTAACTTTTAATTTTTTGTTATTATTGGTGTATGCGTAATAGAGCTACTATGGATCCTTTGTTATTTGATTTAGATATGAAAAGGGCCCTTACAAAAATTAGAAAATCTAAAAGTCTTTATCATAAGGAATAACTAAACTAAATCCATATAATGACAATCCTAGTTCTCTTAAAGAGTATGCCAATCTTATAGTTGATAAAATTCATTAAAGTAACAACTGGCCTATTATCTAAGCTAATAACTTTGAGCTAAAACTCATCTAATTTAAATTATTTAAAATTCTTAATTTAAAAGAACTCTTATTGTGGATCTCAATTTACACTTAGCTAGGTTTTTAGAAATTTATGCAACATTTATGTATAATAGAGTCAATAATGATGCTATTAGACTTCATTTATTTCCATTTTTTTAGCAACAAAGCTAATATATGATTGGATTCCTTGTCCCTAAGCTCCATAACCATTTAGAATGAATGGGAACATAAGTTTCTAGAAACATACTAAGCTTACGAATGATTTTACTTCCTTTTCCTAGTTTGAAGGAAAGTCAATATAAAAAAGTTGAGAAAGTGACCTCATCATTCTTTGCCTGATTGGTTGATGATTGAAACTTTTTATAATGGCTTTGTATGATCCATTTGGTCAATAATTAATGTTGTAAATGGAGATTCTTTGATGTTAAAGCCTTTGGAATAGGCTTAGGCATTGATGGAGGATATGATAACAAATTATTTTTAGTGGCCTTCTGAGAAGGTGAATCCTAAGAGAGCAGTAAATGTCCTTGAGTCAAATGATTTATTGATTTTGTTAGCTTATATAGCATCCATGCCTTAATTTGGACAATTTGAGAGTTAATCTGGGTTCAGTAGCACATATGAAATTGGAGGAACATGGTTTTAATTCTAATAGTGAGCCTAGTGCTCAAGGGATTGAGAATATGGATTTAATTGGAAGATAAAATAATCCCTATTCTAATATTTATAATCTAGATTGGAGTAATCACCCTAATTTTACTTAAAATAATAACAATTATGAAAATTAGTGGATTCAAGCCAATCAAATATGTTAGGAAGTTGAAATCATCCTCAACCACCTTTAGTAAACCCTAAACCATCTTATCTCCTAGGCTTTAATCAAAAGAATCAGTTCAGAGATTAAAAGACATCATTGGAGGACTTAGTGATTTAGATGGGAAACTAATTATAGAGTCAAGTTACTACCATTAAGAACATTGAAAATCAATTAGGATAGCTTGCAATATGCTTTAGTAGTTGTCCCCATGGTTCCTTACCGAGTACTACAAAAGTTAATCCAAATATAAAAAGGCAAATATCTTAGCTTAGAAAATTTGAGTAGAAGTAATGACACCTCCCAGCGAAAATGAATGTCTAGGCAAGTCTAACCGAAGACTATAAACTTAAAGATTCTTAGGAGGAAACCTAATTTTGTTGATGTTAAGTTTGATTTTCATTGTTAAAGTTTTTATTTATTCAAGAATTTATGTTATTTTTATTTTGTACTTATGAAAAATATCATGTGTATTATTTGTTCGTTACTAAGTATGAATATGATAAAAATAATTACAAGTTTTTTTTTTTTTTTTGAGAATTTACATAATTTTCAAATTTGAGCCAACACTGTTATAATGGGTCTTAGATCTCCACAACATTTGCTTATTAAGCAGTGTAGCATCTAAATTTGGCACCGTTGTACTAAAGTCTCAGGAAATATTTTATTCTGCAATATTGTAGAACTATATATTTAACCATCATAGTGCTACCTTGTACTTCATAGCACTTCAACAACTCTTATATATATAAGCATCACAGTTCAAAATATTCCATTTGTTATAGAACTATGAAATTATATTTAATGTTACAGCATAGCTTACCTTTTTCATTATGACTCTTTATTGAGCATCGCAGCACTTGCTATAGTGTCGCAACATTAGGTCAAAACTATAATTAGTTGTTAAAGTGCCATGATAGTAGGCTTTACCCAGCATCGTAGTGCGCATATATGTCAAATACTACAAGGGTCCATTGATCAAAGAGTGACATTTTATTTTCTCTTATAAAAGTTGAAGCGCCATTTTTCATGTCACACCACAATGTTCTGTCAGTTTGAACGTCTGTTGTTTAGTGTTTTTTCTATGTCGAAGCATTGCCTATTGTGTCAATATTTTTATTAAGTTTATAAATAAGAAGGATTTGTTTCATTATTTTCACTATATTTTGAGTCTCTTGAATTATGATTTTATGATTCCTCTTCTCCTACTCAAATTATTCTTAAATGGCCCCACAAGTTTAAGTGCATAAGAAGAGAGATTCCTCTTCCTATGATAGGAGGAGGTTCATTTCCACAAAGGATGAAGAATAATATGCACAACTAATTCTTAGCAAATAGTTAATTCCTGAACAGGGTTTTCAAAATAATGGATGAGAGGTAAAATAAATTATAGCAAATAGGGGTTGAGAGACACTGTCTAAGAAGCTTAGTGTGTGCATTGTAAACATTATGTGGGAATTTTTTTTCCAATGCCAAAGAAGTCCAGAATAAAAAAAGTTTTGTGAGAGGGAAGTGGGTCCCCTTCAATGCTCCATCAATCACATTTATAAAAAATCTTATTGAGAGTGCTTTGTGGGCCTAGGAGTGGGGCTACTAGGGAAGAGAGAGATGAAAAGATAATAGATTTTCTTGCATTCTTTTTAACACTGTTATCCAAAGCTTGGCAGTATTTTTTATGTGCTTTTTATCAAGTAAGAATATTACTGAACTGACTTGGGAGGTTAATTTGTCTTCTTTTTTGTACATCATTCAAGGTTTTACTTTAATTGGGTTAGGTCATCTATGTCTTGTTTATTCCATTTTTTTAGCTGCTAAAGTGTTAAGAGATTCAAGTGAGGACCATATTTTTCCTATTTCTACTCTTACAAATTGGAAAATGGAGAATCTTTAGAAGAATGAGAGAGAGGGGAGGAAAGACCTAGTGAGCCCTATTTGACTAGTCAGCCTAGTAGTTGTTGGTCAAGTGATTATACTCCTAGATCCCTAGGTGAGCAGGTGGAAGATTTGAATGAGCAAATGGAGGGAGTTACTTCATTTTGTAAGGATAGTAAATTATGGCAGCATGAGTTGCCTCACGAGTTGCAAATTCTATGGACATACATGAAAGGCTGTATAATTACACTTTAAATTTCAATGAAGTGATAGTTGGGATGTATATAAGGAGTCCTTTTGTAGAGAACCTCGATCAGATGCAATTTCCTTCGGCCCCTGCTTACGACCACTTTATTTGGCACCCACCATAGCAGTAGAAATAGATGATGCTGATAAGGAGGAGGAGGAATAGGAGGATTGGGATTAATCCTTATGGTTTCTTTTTTTTTTAGGCTTGCTTTGGAGAGTGGATGAGATGATATTTTAGTTGGTAGTTCTTTTTTATTTTTCTTTAATTTTCATTTACTTTGCTTGGTGAGGTATTCATTTTCCTGTGATAGTTGTGATTGATGTTGTTATAGTATTTGATAGTGTGAGTGCATGAGGAATTAGAGGTTCTTCTGATTAAAGAGTTAGGAATAAATGCTCATTGTATCTTTTTATCAATATGAATGAAAAAGGGCATGTTTAGCTTCGTCTACTTTATGTAGTTCAATTCTTTTTGTTATTTTTATATTTTATTAAATGTTATTGTTGTTAGTAAATTTTTATTAATTAAATTTCCTATTTTGATTAAACATTTAAATGTCCTCAAAATACTACATTTTGATAGCTAATTTAATAAAAATGAAAAAAAACATCATTTAAAAATTATTTAAAATTAATATTAATATAAATTTATAGTTGCATAATTGAATCAACAAAGAATAATAATTCCTAATTTGAAAATCATCATAATAAACTAAGGAAAACTATATAAGTTAGTACTTCAATTTTGAACTTAAATAATATAACACTTAAGCACTGATGTGGGTTCCAAAAATTCGCACCCTCTCTACGACCCTATTTCTTTCTTCTTTTTCACTTTTTTGGGTCATCGACGAGAGTTTTAACATTTAATTTTTGAAGTAAATTTTTAGAAGGCATATTGGGTTTTAAATAAGACATTACCCTGAGATTTCAACCCTGATTTTGCAAGGACTTTATAAAATGAGTTTAAGATTCCTATAAGCACAAGCCCCTATAGTTAAATACCCCCCATGATAGTGAGAGAAAACTTTTGATTAAGGCTAGTTGTCAAACAAATACATAGTATCTAGTGTATAGTAGAATCATGATTTGGGTATTTGAGGTTAAATATTTAAACTTAGAAATTTATCAACTTGCACTTAAAGTGGATGATATGGTAAATGATGATGAGACCAACCAAGATCATATGGTTTTGTCATCCCAAGCAATCTTGGTCCCTAGTCTACTTAGCCAGATGAGGTAGTCAATCCAACCTAACTTAAGGATCCTTGTAAGAAGTCATGAGTTGCTTCATTTAAGGGTACTTATAGACCTAAGGTGAATATTTGTCTAAGGGGGTAAATTTGAATACACCTTAGCTAACAGCGGGCTTTGAGGCCAATTGATTATATCCTATGAATTTATTGTTATATGATTTGAAGTTGTTGAAGAACATATGGGCTATGACCATGATTTTATTAAAATGGTGTCATTTGGTCTCAAAACCAACTGGTTAGAGGGTCTCGGTCATAATTGTTTACCTACAATGCCCTTTAGCATCAAAACCATCAGTATGGTGTCATTTAGTGATGAAACCACTAGTTTTAGGACATGTGACACGTCCTTATTGGCAATAGACAAATTGAGAATGAATCCTAATGATATTCCTGACCAAACATTTACTCCTTATGAGATGAAGTGATTGTTAATTTATCCACCATGACAAACTATTGAAAAGGGTGGATGGACATTTTTTAGAATTTTTTAAATTTTGTGGGACTTTGGGAGGCATTTTTTGAATATTTGTAGTCCCCTCCGATTTAGATCTTCTGTTAACACAACCATTATTGGGGTATTTATGGACAATTTTACTTTATTGGTTGGACCCAATAATAAGATCGGGTTTGTCATTAGTTTTATGCCCTTATTAGTGAATTTTTCTTATTATAGGCCATAAAGGACTAATATGAACATATAAAATAAATATCCTGATCAATATCATGACTATATATTTGTTTGATGGTTTAAGCCATGTCAAATCATATCAAGCTCCAACTTAAGTTTATTTCTTAACCCACATAACAACCTCATATGTCATGTGTGTACATTTATCAAACTCATCGCGGACCTACGGTTAAATATTCTTGAATACATTTTGTTTAATCAAGTTGTATAATAGGTATATAAATGCAATGTAGTAAATATATGAGACATATCTACTTGTCATGCATTCACATGAAACATCTGAATATTAATTTAGTCATTCATTTAAATATTGTGACATGCTTGAATGGTATATATGCATCTTATATAATATGTTGATATGCAATATGATGGAATAATGCACGATCATCATTCATGATGTATTTGCATGGTGTATGTGTATAGTGGACATATACAAAAACTTTGCATGAATAATACATTAGCATGATGATGCAATGCTTTTATGTAGTGTACGATGTGTTTATATATAAACATAGCGCATGTCTACTGCATCATAATTTGCATGTTATGTTGTATGCTAACCTTTCTTGATGTATCTTGCATGTTGTAATGTATTCATGCTACGAATATATCAGTATGCAACTTAATGCATGAGGGGCTATTTTTGCAACATTCAATTATAGTTGGTTGGGCAAGTGATTATCACTGACAAGTCTGCGAGATTTCATTTTGGCCTCTACAAACACCTTCTGTCTGCTTATATAAATGTTTTGGATCTAGTGGCATGATTTAATAGTGTATTAGACTTCATATGTCATTCACAAGTAACGCAGTTTGTCTATTTTTATCTTCTACATGTTGTCATCTTCTTCAACATTCAACTTGCAGGAATGTACTTTTGCTAGTAAATAAGTTATGTGAAGGATTTGGAGCCTCCTACATATATCTTGCAGGTGAGCTATTTTATTTGATGTGATAGCCTGATATCATAAATTTATTGTCTATCTTATTTGTGGCCCATAGTTTTACTACTAATTCCTACTTTTGCTTACAGATGAATCATCAGATTTTAGTAATGATATGGGTAATTTGTTGCCTTATTAGGGTGGACTGTCATGCATTAATAAATCTACTGTAGTTGCTCGTAGATGCTTGTATTTATCATAAGTTTGATGCCTTTTCATGTGGGCAGTGTCTCACATTTATTGTAATCTTCTTGCTCATGCCTTCCACTGTTGTATGCAGGCAAATTACACTAAATGAAAATCTTCTAGTAATGTCTATAGGTAGATTAATATATGCATGATGGGTCATCTACCATTATTTTTAAATAATGCAATGCATCACTTGTCGCTTCCTATAAACATGTTAAATATAAAAGACATAAGAAAGACCATAATAGAGGATCCCTCATCACAATAATCAGATGACAATGATCTACCAAAATCAAGTAACCTAGACTGAAGCCTTCTCAAGTAGTTAAAGCTCACGGTATTACCAACATTTGGTACTGCTAGTTAAATCCAAAACTTGCAAATTTTCCACCAAGTCCTCAGTATAAAACAAAGGATAGAAGAAGCTAGAATCTCAGAACTCATGAATAGTTGAGTATATAGAATTATTTTATTTTATCAATTCATAATTTATATATTAGTGTATAATACACATCTTTTACAAGCTTGCACCATCCATTAAAAAAAGGTATATTATCCTTCATAGAGGAACGAAGTCTATCTCCTAAATCTATGTTTGAAGAGGAAGTCAATAGCCTTACAATGTTCCTTCTAAAGATTAGACATTCTACCCTTGTGAGACCTACATAAATCAATAGAAGCTTTAGTACAAAGAAAGGATAAAAACTATGCAAGTGTGTGTAAAGCTACAAAAAGAAAAGTGCACCTAAATCGATGCATCTTCAAGTAGCTGACTAGCTAGTAACTTGCTCCTCCTAGAACTTGCACAATGTAGCAAATCATCAAAATGCAAAAAGAAGTGGCACAAATGTAAAGTAAAACCAAACAACTAGAAAAAAAATGGTGCATACCTATGTTAAAGGAAATTGAAGAAAAACCTTAGGTAGCAATGTCTCACTTGCTTATTAATTTGAAAAACTTGAGTAAACACTGAAAAACACTTGAAATTATATAATATTATATTCATATATGATTGCAATAATGATGAATGTTGAGTAGTTACAAATATGCTGGCAACTAAGGTGACAGTGGTGATCATAAAATAAAAAGAGGTAGCAAAGCTATCTAATAGCTTCAGTCTGTAAAATAATGATCTAAAGATCTAAGCATGAAGTATTGTGTCACTTTCCTATGGGTCCCTATTTGACTAAAGCCTACATGTCAATTTATCTATGGACACATCTAAAGATCTATAAAGAAAGAAAACTAGCATGACTGCTAGACAAGATTCTTTAAGATCTATAAAGAGAAACTTTTTGGTAGGACATCCATGACAAATATGCTGAAAGCTGTAGGGCTAACCAACTTGCAACAAATGTGGGTCTCTCTATACGCATACCACATTTCTTATGGGTTTATATTTTCATAGGTGTGTATATATTTTCTAATCTTTTTCATTTATTGCTTATGTAAGTGGACTATCATGCATCAATAAATCCTACAGTTGCTCATAGATTCTTATATTTATCACATCTTTTCTTTCTTTGCATGCGGGCATTTTATTGCACTTGTTACATTCTTCTTGTTCATGCATTCCACCATAATATATATGTAAATTACATTAAATGTAAATCTTATAGTGATGTCTGTAGGTAAATTATTATATGCATTATGTGTCATCTTCCATTATTTGAAAATATTACAATGGATCACTTATTGCTTCCTACAAATATGTTATTATACACTATGAGCTTTGTTGGATTAGTTTGTAGGTCGGTAGTAAACACATGAGAGTCACTGGTCGTCGTATGCTGGTGAATCATTTTAAGTGCGAAATCCCTCAGCACTATTTGTACTTGTATTTACCATAACACATTATGTATTTTCTTGAAGATAGGACATTGTATACAAAATGGGCCCTTTGTAACAGTTTATAGGTGCTAGCATTTGCTATAGTTCTTCTATTTTTTGCTTATAGATAGTACGTTGTGTGCATTTGTATACACATAGAACCCATCACACTTGCAATACATCTATTATTGTTGCTTGTAGGGCCTACTGCATTTGCTTTCATGACCGTCGTCAATATCACATGTCAACTGTTATCATATGTTGGAAATTTACAATATTGTTTAAGGGCTTTGCACATCTGTTTGCAATCAAATTATACATTCCATTCTATTTCATTGCTTGTGATCATATCATTTTGAAAACCATAAATATGTTTGTTGCACATTAATATTTAATTTAATGATTCAGATTATTACTTAGCGTTTGTGTTTTAGGTGAGATTGTGCATTTTAGAGTTTAAGGTCCAATTCCCTATTATTTTATTTAAGTTCTATTCCCTATAATAATAAGTTTGTTTCCCTATTAATTTGCTTAAGTTATGTGGATTTTTAGTCTGAATTTTGGTAGCCTCTCGGCATCTCTCATATTTATGGGAAATTTTGGGAGCTGGGCGTTCCATCATGCTAAAGAAAAGTGTGTATGGTACGTGTCAGGCAATACCACAACTATAGTATTTAATTCCACCATTCTAGATAAAGGCATGTATGGGTCTTTAGTGTTATCTATTTGAAATGTAGTTTTTCCCCATAGGCATGATGTTATATACATAGGTATATAGGGTTGTCCTTGTCTCGCCACAAGTATCACACCGGGTTCCCTCCAACCACTCTAGAGAAAAGCATGTATAGGTGATTTTCTAATGCATCACGAGAGCCAAAAAATGGGGTTTAAGGCTTTGAGTTTTAGAAGCATTATACCTTAGCAGGCAAAGAGGCGATGATGTTGATGTCAGGGAGATGATGGCAATGAAGGCAAAGAACATAAAAATTTTCCTTTTTTCTTTTCTTATTTCATTTTAAATTATCTTCCTCTTCTTTTCTTTTTTCCTTTTTAACAACAATACTAATAACAACAACAACAACAACAATAATAATAATAATAATAATAATAATAATAATAATAATGATAATAAATATTTATTAATAATAACACTTAATAATAATAATTAATAGTACTATGAGAAGGGCTACTATTTGGGTGTGGATTAGTGTTGGGCTTTAGGTTGGTGGGTTTTAAAGTGGGCTTGGTGGCTAGAATAGAGAGGGAGTGAGGGAGTTGGGTGAGGGCTATGTCAAATAGAGGAAGAGGAATTAGAGTTTGGCTTACTGGATGGATTGTTGAGGGTGGCAAGTTAAAGGGCATGGTGGCACAAGTAGGGTTGTGGAGTTTGATTGGATTGAAGGTTTGATGAAGAGTGTATGAAGATGGGCATAGTGATCCGGCTGGGTAAGATGCAGAAGTTGGAGATCAATCAACTTTCACAGGGATTTGACAAAGGAAGGGATTTAGATGTCAGCTGTTAGGCATGGTGAGGGAAGCTGGTATTTGGCTAGATCAAGTAAGCAGGTGTGATGGTTTATTAAATCAGCTTTGAAAGATGTAACTATTATGGAAGTTGAATGGGGCTTTTGGTATTCGACTTCTATAGAGGTCGGGTAAAAGGGGTTGAATCAGTAGATTAAAGCATTGAATCGAAAGCTTGAGTGCTAGATGTTGGGCTTGGCTCAAGGTCCAAGATGGATGGAGCATCACAGAGCCATGCTTAGGCTGGATGAGGCTTGATTAATAGTTATGTTGATCGGGTTGGGGATCGATCAGGAAAAATAATGAACGAAGGCAACTTGGACTCAATAGAGTTTATCTAGTGGAGGGAGTTTAAATTGGATGAACTAACAACAAAAAAGCCTCACTTTATTTCCCTTTTAACTACAAGGAAGAATGTTAAGTCAACACATTATTTGAGCTGGAATAGAGCAGTGGTGCCGAACACATAGGAAATGAGTATTGTAGTAGATTGTGAGATGGGAATATAATAGACGATGGGGTTTGAGTCGGATTTGCGCATGTGTGCATATATTTTTTATTTGATTTTTTTTTATGATTTTGAATAGATGTCAATAACTATCTATTGGTAATATAATTGGATAACTAAGTTTAGAAAAAGGAAATATTTATATTAATTTATAAATCTCAATTATAAACTTGTATATAAAATTAGTAAACTTGTATAATCCTTACATAATTCCAATTTAGGGTTTTTGAAAGAAAGTTAATTAGATATTTAAAATTATTACTTTAGTACTCAAGTGCATTAAAACAGAAAATATGTGAAAGGAAAGAAGATCAAAAGAAAGAATCAAAAGAAAAATGAGAACTATAACATCAAAAATTGGTATCTACCGATATTGAATTATAAAAAAGATCATAATTCTCAATTTTAAAAAGGAGAGTGCAAGTGAGTTAGTGCATATAAATATTTTAAATAATGATAACCCATATTTTGATCCAATCAAATATTTTTTTAAGAGGCCTTATAAGTATAATTTAAAAATCATTTTCACCACAAGATAAATATTATCCTGCTTTAATTATAATAAAATTTCAAGGGTGGTGTCAAAATTTGACAAATGTCGGTATTAATAGGGTTTTTTTGGGACTTTCAGGTGTCAGATATGTAAACTGATTTCACCAAAATTTTCTAAACAAATTGGGTTATTTTATAAATAATTTTTTATAAATTTTAAAGCTCAAAATTTAAAAATATAAAATAATTTTTTTGATCATTATATTTAAAGCTAAATAATTTACATAATTATATTTATATCATAAGATATTTTATAAAAAATAATAATAAAATTATAATACATTATAAAACATTCAATATCCCATTTTTCACATGCTAATTCATTTAAAATTGAGGAAGAGGGAGGGCTTGATAAGAAAAAGAGAGGTGAGAGAGAAAGCATGGTTTGGAGGTCATAGAACAATTTTTTTTCAATTAATTGTTTTTGAAAATTTTCTTACTCGAGGTAAACTACCTTTGGTTTCAATAAGTCTACATATTTTATATTTTATGCATTTTAATTTGGTTAAATTATTTATAATATCTTTATTTTTAGCAAACTTCCATCACCTAACTTATGATAGATGTCATCAATGTGTGCATTTTGATAGGATTATATTAATTTTTATTAAGTATATGTATAGTTTGAAAGTACAAGATGCACCAAGAGTGTGGATGAATTGGATATTTAAAAATTTATTTAATGAAAACAATTTTTTTTTACAATTTGATGCAGAAGCAAATTAAATTAAGAATAAAAAGATAAATTATCAATTTCACCCACATAGTTAATCAAAACAAAAATAAATGTGGAAATAAAGTGTAGGAATAATAGATTTATAGTGGCTCAGTCAAAACTTGACCTACGTCCACTCCCGAGAGGCAACCTCTAAGTATTGCACTAAACTTTTAGTGACTCTCCTTTAGCCCCCACACCTAGGAAAAATTATTCCGTCAGGTTACCCGACATAGAGCTACATCAGGTAGCCTATAATATGTCGCCACATGCACTTACTCTTTACCGCGAGGCCCGACGACCAGACCCGGAACAGACCCGGGAGTTTGCGTAGCTCTGTATTGGTCAATTTTGCTCGACAAAAATGAAAAATACTATTATGTAAAGACCAATACCGAGTTCAATACTGAGCAATATCGAGCAATACCGAGTTATTTTAGGTATTACTCGGTATTTCTCGGTATTGGTCTTCACATAGCGGTATTTCTCATTATTGCCAAGCAATACCGAGTAATACCTAGCATAACCGAGCAATACGCAAACATAGTAATCCCAGATTCGGTCCAAGTTGGGTCATCAGGCCGTGCGGTAAAGAGTAAGTGTACGTGGCGACATATTATAAGCTACCCAAGCAATACCGAGTAATACCTAGCAATACCGAGCAATACGCGAACATAGTAATCCCAGATTCGGTCCAAGTCGGGTCATCAGGCCGTGCGGTAAAGAGTAAGTGCACGTGGCGACATATTATAAGCTACCTGATGTAGCTCTATGTCAGGTAACCTGACAGAATAATTTTTCCACACCTAGGCAGAAAAGCCCATACAAAATCACTTACAACTTCACTGGTGTGCTGGAGGAGGCGGGTCCATTGACACCAAAGAGATCTTCTTCTTCCCAAAACTTTTCTTAAGACAAACATTGAATCCAATGGTACTAAGGTGTAAGCTTGTCAGAGCAACCATGTGAAATCCCCTCCAAACTCCCTTAAAATCTCCTCCAAGTATCTTCTGCCTCTCTTAAACTCTACCCTTTTCTCTCTCCCTTTCAAGTTCTCTCTTTAATTTTTCTCCAGAAAAATGAAGCTTCAATGACGGCCAAAGACTCTTACAAATTTTTATCAGAAAGCTTAAATAGAGGGCTTTAAAAAATCCTAAAAAATCAATTCAGCTGTCAAAGATCATAAAGTACGATCATAGGATCATCCAATGTGATGTGCAGAATGTAACCTGTTTATACTGTATGATCACTCATTTATACTATACGAACAGTTCAATTTGCATGTTCGTACGGTATGATGTCAAGTTAGTACTGTATGAACAGTTTAATAAAAATAGAGTTCATCCAGGATGAAGCATGGGACGGCTAAAATTATCTCTGTTGATCATACAGTATGATCCAGTTCATACAATGCGATCAAAATATAAAAATTAAGTCGATTTGATTGTCTAATCACAGATTAATTTAGGCAATGTTTTAAACATCGTACAGTATGATGAGGTTCCTATAATACAATTAAAAACAACTTTTTCAAATTCAAATTTTTGCCTAATTTTATGAATGGCAGACTTTCTAATTATAACAGATCGTCTAGTACGATGTGATGTTTGTATTATATGATTAGTTATATTTTAAAAATCTTTTTTTAGGAAAATGAAATATTTTAATTAATTTCTATTACACTAGATCGTACTATATGATCCATATCATACATTATGATGTACAAAAAAATAAAATATTTAAAATCATTTTTGCTCTCCCTATGTGTGCACAGACACCAATATAACATACATCATTACAGGACTTGACTCAAGAAATTAAAAATAAATTAATAAAAATTACATATTCATTTAACATAACATATTCTACCAAATCTTTAGCCCTGAATTTTTAAATAATTGTGCATGGTTTACCTAAAGTATTAGTCAACGCACAAATAAATATTCACTACAAATATTAGGAGAAACAAAGAGGTAATCAAATATTATAGGTTATCATCAAAATTATAAACTCTGAACCCCAATTTGCAACATAGTTTAGGGAAATTTCCTAATTTAGATAATTTATATAAATTTAGAAATTTGAGAAATAATTTTAAAAAAATATATTTATATGTGTATAATACATGCATATTTGTTATAATATAGCCCTAATGTATACATACATGTGAAATGCTGTACATTGCATTTTCCTATAAATTTTACTAATTTTGTTTCATATGCAAATTTTACATACATTAATATGACATAGTGAACTGAATATTGACTTTGTTATTATATGTTTATTTTGTTATATTTGTTGTAAAATATGTATATGTAAGAAAGGCTGGCCAGATATACATAATTGATTGATTTAGGACATATAATAGATATGAATCATTAATTATGACTTACAAGAATCATGATATATGAATATATGATATGTATAGATTATACAATATACATGATATGTTGCACTCGCATGTTTTACTACATTAGAATAATATATAAGATACATGCATATCATCAACACTGTTTGGTATACATTTAAATATAATAAGTATACAAATTTTTGAATTGAGATAGGTATAAATTATCCTTAACTAATGAGTATAAAAATGATAGACTTTACTGACTTCTTATATATGGTTGTCAGTTATTGATCATTATTGTTATTAACATACATAGTTATACTGATGTTCATTGATCATATAACCTATTACTTCTTCATTGATTGCTATATGCTTTTACGGTTATATGTTCGGACTGAGAGTGCTTAAACGATTACATGCATACTATTTTTTATTACCTTGTATTGATTTTAGTTTAAGGTTCTGATAACCTACTAAGTTGTTAGGTCACTCGATGGTTTTATATATTTTTATGAATGGATTAAGATCTAGTGGAGTGAGAACAAATCTAAGATTTAGGTTTTATTTTATTTCTCTATTTTCTTTAGTTTTATTCTTTTATATTCAATAGCTAAAGATAAACTTATGAATGTATAAATTAAACTTTTAGCTATGGTTTATAAATTTTGAGGAATGAATATAGTTTTATATTTTGATTAATTTGATTTTTAATTGTTTCTGCTAGATTTATTTTTATTAAGGAATTCATAGAAGCTCTTGTCGATTAATTAGGAGATTTAAATAGACAATTCTTTCGAATTTAAATCTCAGGGAGTTATAATAATTGATTTTGATAATTAACTAATATAGAACTAATTCCTAAATGATAAATTATTCATTCCAAGCTAGTAAGTTGACATTACACTTACACTTATATTATATGAGTTCAATTTGGATATTAATGAAGGTTAATCCTTAGGATGATTATTCATGATTTGTAAAATTAAAATTATTTTTCTTTTATTATTTTAATCCTGGGTAATATTTTGATGCAAAATTTTTAAAATTTTATTTCTCTCAAAATATATAGAATATGGTTTTATAATTTTTTTAGGCTTGTTTGTTTTGTTGTAATGGTTAGGAACACCATATTTCAAACCTATATGAACATTAGAGATACAAAAGAAAACTAATTAAGAAAATTATCTTGACAAATTAGAAAAATTCTAGGAAATTTCCCTTTCATCCAATAGAGAGGAAAGTTGAACATAATATACTTTGTGACATTTTAAACCCTAGGAATTAATTTCTCAGTTATTGAAAGTCATTATGGTTGTTAATTAGCTAATCCCAAAATCAGTCCTTATTTGAGTGTCAAAACTTCAAAAATTCATAACTAATTTAAATTAAATGTAAAGTATACATTCTGAGGCTCATTTTGCTTAGAATTAAACTCTAAGCACAATAATTTTAAAGCCCCACTAGGTTATGAATAAATTAAAAGTAATTTAATAATTATTAAAAATCATCAACTAATTAAATTAAATAATTAAAAGTAATAATAAATACTAAATGGTTCTAAACACTTGAAATCATCCATAGGAGTCATTATTGATATTTCGGAATGATTTTAAGAAGTTTGGAGTTGATTTGGAACAAAGATGAAATTTCTTCAATTATTTTTAATTAAAAAATCAATAAAATGACTTAACTTTAAAAATCGTTACTAATTCAAGAAAAATTCAAAGTTTACAAACTCAATTGTATTGAATCATAAATAAAATCTAGTATTTATAAAAAAAATATATAAAACTTCCAAAATCTATAATAAATAAAAAATCAAATCTCAAGTCAAACTTATCTAAGGGTATTAATTAAAATCCAATAAGATTAATCAAAACATTCAAAATTTAGAAGTAAACCAACTTTATGAACTAAGAAAATCAATAATTAATCAACTAAAAAAATAACCAAAAGTTAAAACAAATTAAATAACAAATAAGATTAATTAAATTTAAAGATAATTGTTGGGTAACTCGGGCCTACTAGATTATTAAATTAGCCCCAAGTATGGTGAAAAAAATCTTATGGCCCTTATGTAAATAAAGGCAATTATTATTCAACTTAAATAATTTATAATAAAATACTAATAAACTAGAGCCTTCATACCTTATGTTAAATTCCATTTGGAGGATATAAGTGTATTGGATTTATAAGGCCAAAAGGTTCAAAGTGACTAATTAAAATGTAGGAGCCTACGGACTCAAACACTAAACACCTTTAACATTTAAAATTCATCTTAAAATGAATACCTAAATTATAAGCTTGAATTTGAAATTAAATACCTTCAAGCTTGAACTGGCAAAATTAAAATGTTAGAAAAATTCAAACAATGCCAAATTTATGACATATCCAAGCTACAGCCTTATACACATTCTATAGTTTTCTTGTTATATAATCTACTCTAGTTTCAGGCTAGGTCATTTTTCTTTAATGCGATTTCTTTGTGATGTGATTACATTTCTCTATGATGTGAAAATGATTAGTTTTAATGATTGAGTAATAAATTTTTACTACACTTTCTTTTCATATGGTTTGAGATAAATTTGTTGTGATTTGTAATATGTTATGACATATGGTTTTGTCGTGACTAGTAATGGGAATTTAGATTTTTCTAAGTTAGGAATGAGGTGGATGTTAACGAATTTTTTGTAGGTGGTATGCTTATAAAACGCTATAAAAGTGGGCTAATTAAAATGTTATTTACAAGTTTTTTTGTCAATTTTCTAATTGCTAAGGCCTCTAAAAATTAAAAGCATGGATAATTAAATGTGTTTCTTAAAAGTGAGTGACAAAATATATATAAATACTTGGGATGATTTGTGATTTTATATAAAATGTTTAGGATAACCTTTAGGTTGTATATAGTCTTATTATTTTTCCTACATGTAAACTTAAAAGGAGTTTTGAAAGTTAATTAAATTTGAATATTTAGTATCAAAGATAGAATCCAAAGAGGAAAGGAGCAACCCTTAAGGGAGAGTTCATTCTATTTGGATATCCAAATTTATATAATTTAATATCCTAAGAGAAAGAAAACACCCCTTCAGGGAGGAGTTCTTTTCATTTGGATGTCCTGACCTAATGAATTTAAGGAACCCGAATAAAGGAGCTAAAAAAATGAATACACAAAATATTTCACTTTAAAACTTACATCATCTATATGAAACTCAAGGATGTTGTTAGAGGAGCATGGCTGCTTTTAATTTTAGTATACCCTAGTTTGTAAATTAAGTGGTACTTGCCACATGACCTTTTATTCTATTACTTGATTTGATTTGGGTTTTATGGGCTTTTCCTTACATTACTTATGCATTACAAATTGCTTTCTTTTTATAAGTTTCTTTGTTACATTTCTAATAGCCTATATTTCAATAAGCTCTTAATGAGAAAAACAATTCTTCTACTCATAACTAAAAAAAAAAAGAAATTAGGCTCATATAGAAAGATAAACATTCCTAAGAGGAAAGTTATAGCACTGCTGGAGTTATCATGCTTCATATATTTTCTTCTCTCCTTGCCAGGCACCTCCCCGCTTGAGAGTCATGGTAGACCACCTGACTTATGATGGTGTAGTTTTGTTTAGAAGATGTTGTTTTCTCTAGGCAAAACCTATTTTTTATGCCACTTTTTAAAGTTCACTACATATGATTTTTGCATAAAAAGTCAATTTGCATGCATTTTATTAGAAATAAATTAGGTTGTTAGGTCACTCGATGGTTTTATATATTTTTATGAATGGATTTAAATCTAGTGGAGTGAGAACAAATCTAAGATTTAGGTTTTATTTTATTTCTCTATTTTCTTTAGTTTTATTCTTTTATATTCAATAGCTAAAGATAAACTGATGAATGTATACATTAAACTTTTAGCTATTGTTTATAAATTTTGAGGACCACCTGAATTATTTAGCTAAAGATCTAGTTTTATTCTTTATCATGCTTCATATATTTTCTTCTCTCCTTGCTAGGCACCTCCCCGGTTGAGAGTCATGGTAGACCACTTGACTTGTGATGGAGTAGTTTTGTTTAGAATATGTTGTTTTTTCTAGGCAAAACCTATTTTTTATGCCACTTTTTAAAGTTCACTACATATGATTTTTGCATAAAAAGTCAATTTGCATGCATTTTATTAGAAATAAATTAAAGCTAACTAAAATTTGATTGCATCAAGATTATTATACCATCCATAAGTAATATCTTACTTAAAAATATCACTATATGTCACTCCTAAATTCTTAAAAACTTAAATAATAGTCTAACCATCTTTTATAAAGACCCAATCAAGATTTCAGTTAGACAGAGAGGATAAACTAGTATGAGGTGAAACTTTTGCGGAGGCTGAACTCCCTAATCAATTTGAAGGAGTTTACTAATGCATTATGAGTATGGTTTTTACCCTTCTATATATCACTCGATGCATGGGGCATTTTTTAGGTTGGTTTAGGGTAGTAGGATTATCATGTAGTATGAGGTTAAGTTTACTACCATGTAGTATGAGGTTAAGTTTACTACATTGGCTAGGCATGCTCCATAGTTGGTTAACACTCCTAATTAGAAGTGTTATAGATGATTGAGAGGGCTTTGGGACATTTTTAGATAGCCATGGGTTCCATTTTACATTTATAATTTCTTTGACTATGTAGAGCAAGATCATTTAATTGAAAATAATTTGATAGCACTTAGTAGTGGTTGATTGCTAGTCGGAAGCAATTTAATGAGAACTTATTGTGGGAGCTTTATTAGGAAGAGGAATATATTTTGACCTAGGAATTCCATGAGAAATTAGCAATCTGTGGTTGTCTAAGAAAGTCAAAGTGTGGCCAGTTTTGGTTCTTTTAGTGGGGCACCTCTATGTCGTAATTATGACATACACCACTTTTATTAGTGTTATAGATTGAATGGGCAATGTTTTTTTTTTATATATATATTCAATTTGGGCACATAGAAGTTAATTTCCCATATGTAGGACTTTATAGAAGTTCTAAGACCAGCCTAGGAGTTCTATTAGATCACTAGGGAGGCTTAGAATAGTTCCACTCCACACATTTTTTTACTGGTAATCTAGAAGAGGTAGTGCCTTTAAATAGCTAGGAGACCCCCCTTAGGTCAGAGAGAGCCTGGTAATTTTGTTGTACTATCTCCAATTCAGGCATGCGTATAAAGCCTAACTTAATATGAGGCCCAAGCCAAACCAAACATTATTATAGGTATGACTTACATTTTTTATCTTCCCTGTCACATTTTGTTTGATTCTAGAGACAATCATATATTTATTTTTTAGTACTATTTTTATTTACTACAATCACCTTTCATATTTTTACCTTTACTCTATATGTTACTTTATCAATCAGATATGGATAATAGCTAGTAGAGAAAGCTTCCATGTTATAAAAATATCTAATAAGAAGTGGAGGTATAGTTTAATTATATTGCATTTATCTAAATTTGATGTCATTTTAGCTCTGGATTAGTTGAGCTTATATTTTGCCTAAATTGATTTTCTAAAGAAGCAAGTCACTTTATTTACAAGTAGTGAGAATTTTTCTTTTAGAGAGTTAGACGTGTTTCATGGGGGCAATGGAGTGCACTATTGAATTGTTAAAATGTTTAATACTCTATCTCCCCTAAATAATGCTTAGATTTTCTTTGATATCTAAAAAATAATAAATCCCACTTGATATGCATTAGTATACATGCCAAATAAAGTAATAAAGTGATAGAGTAGAGTGTCAAACCCATGAGAAAGTATGCTTTTTAACAATCAGCAACTACTATTTACTCTAATTGCAAAATTGTACAACTGAATTAAAAATATTAGTTATGGGTATTCAATCAATGAATAAAAATAGTAAAAATAATGGATATAATATATAAATAATGTGTTTTGGATTGGTGAATAGAAACTGTATATATTTCCTAATGAAAGTCTTATTTATAATATGATTCCGAGCATATGCATCCCTAGATCTCTATAAAACTTATAGGAGTGAATAGGATATCTGCTGACCTCTTATAGTTATGTCATCACCTTAAGAACCTAGAATATTTTACAACATATGTCTACGTATGCAAACATACTATTTCAATATTCCTTGTTGTTCTTATATTCCTCTATTGAGGCTATACATCACACTTGACTTTAACTACACATATGGCCACTATGTGCAATAAAAAGAGGGGAAAGTATTGAAATTATTATTTAATAAACTTTATATCATAAAATTCTTCATTTGTAAATAATATATTATTTACATCATCAATCCAAAATTAGATAATTATCAAGACATGGAAGAAAAGATATACAAACTCATTTTCATTGCAATCATGGTAGAACAAAAATCTAAGAGAGTGATATGACTAGAATTGATCAATGTATCTACTCTACACTACTTCTTCCTTAACGTATAAAGTTGCATAAATAAACATTAACTAAAAACTCTAATGATTATATCTAGCACTTCTCTAGTGTCCCTTACTCTAAGAGTGCTCTAAAGAAGTGTTGCGAATTTGATTTAAATAATATAATTTTGATGATAGTAAACATTTTTGTTTCTGTACGACTGCTTTACCTACTAAGTTGGGTGGATTAGGATTGATTCAAATTGTAATATATGACATGTGTCTTTTACCTTTTCTTCAATCCATTATAATATTGTGTGTCTTGATGCTAAGTAACCTTGCACACACACACTTTGGGAATTTTTTTTTGACTATTTTAGAGTTTTGTATTTTTGATCACATCATTCAGGATGATCCAAAAATTGGCCTGATTGATCAGTTAAAAATAGAAACCCTAATTAAGGCATCTTGGTTAAGGTAGATATAATTAAGCGCATTGTCGTAGATGATAATTATTATCGACTGGGATGATACTCAAATTAAAAATAATATGCTGCTAGATCTATTTAGGATCTTTTATTTTTGGACATCATCCAGGTTATTGTCCTTGATGGTGTAGTGAAATTATGTCTAAATTAATCTATAAATTAAGAAAATTAATAAAGGCTTGATTTCTTTATCATATCAGCCTAGACAATCAGTTCACAAACCTTAGTTCTTTTTGGATGATCAAACATCAGCCTAGCTTCATTCAACGTGATGCTCTAGACGATATATACTAAATTGAACTATTCATCCAGGATGATCGGGAGATAGGCCTAGACGATCAGGAGATCGGTCTTAATGATCAAGTTATTTTTGTATTGTCTAGATATCCATTTAGGGCGATGTTCTGGATAATATTCATTGTTTTGTTCTAATCAACCCAGACGATCTAGTTATTTTTCAATTGACAATACATCCATCCAAGGCGATTGTCTAAATGATACTCATTAAGTTGAACTAATAATACAGGATGATGTGATATCATCTTGGACGATATTTGATGATTAGTTGCTAATTAGGGCTAATATTTTAGCCCATGTTTAAAAAGATATCTTGTTTTCTCAAGTAATAATCTTTTATTACTGTCCTGACCATAGAGAACCAAGAGGAGAGGGAGAGCAAGGGACAAAGAGAGAGGATCTTGTGATGGAGAGTTTATGAGGGGTTTCATAAAGGTTGCTCCAAATAAGGATCCACATGTTCTTCTCCAATCATCGTCGCCTATTCCTTGGGGTTCTAGAGAGGTCTACTTCAGCATCTAATCGAGGTTCTTTACCTAATTCAGGAGGAAGCAAAGGGAGTTGGGTTACCTTCCTACTTCAGGAGGAAGCAAAAGATGTTGGGTTCTTTGTCTGCTTTAGGAGGAAGTAAAGGAGCTGGTTTTTTTGCCTGCTTCTAGAGGACAAAAAAGGAGTTGGGTTCTCTGCCTCATCGAAGTTGTGGAAAGGAGTTTTTATACAGCCTTATCTTCCTTGTTGTTGGGGCAAAAGGAGAGGCACTATATTTAGTGCAATACTTAGAGGAGAGGCTCCGAGGAGTGGACATAGGTCAAGTTGATCAATCCACTATAAAATTTTGGTGTGTTCTTTCTTATTGTACTTCCATATTTAATTTTTGCACTTTAATTTCTATGGTGATTGTTTGGTTGTGACTGTGCTTTTGCTTAAATAAATTTTTAAATACCAATTCAGCACTCCTCTTGGTAAGCCTTGGGACTAGTTCATTAGGTCTTAACATCCCTGTCGAACTTTTAAGTGGTATATGAGCAGGATTCATAAAATTGAGTTTTTGAAAACTTTTGAATTTTGATCAATGGCTAACTTTGGTAATCGTAGTATTGCAGAACAATATTCTATTATATGACCACCTTTGTTTAAAAATATTCCTTTTAATTTTTGGAAAACTTGCAAGTCTACATTTTTACAATCGATTGACTATCACATATGGATACTTGTTAAGGAAGGTTATACACCTCCATCTCATAAAATTAATGGCATTAATACTGTACTTTCTTTCACTGAGTGGACTCTTGAGGATTCGGATTTAGCTCAACTGAATGCAAAATACTTGAACTATTTTTTCTATACTTTAAAATTGGAAGATTATATGCATGTTTTAACTTGTGCTACTGATAAAAAAATTTAGGATCGATTATGTATTACTAATGAAGGAACCAATGAAGTTAAATAATCTAGGTTGAATATTTTATTGCATGATTACAAACTTTTTTTCATGAAACCTACTGAATCAATTTCTGACATGTATACTAAGTTTACTCAAAATATTACCATATTGCATGCCTTGGGAAGAGAGCTAACTAACTATGAAAGAGTGAATAAAATTTTGAGATGCTTGCCTTCTTCCTTTAATGCTAAGATCACTACAATTACTGAATCCAAGGATTTTAATACATATTCTGTTGATAACTTACTTGGATCACTCATTACTTATGAGTAATGAGTGAATCAAAGACAACTTGATGCAGGTGAGTGAAAGAAGGTAAAAACTATGGCGCTGAAGCCCAATAAACACGGACACTAATTCTTCCAGGTCTGAAAGTGATGATGTTGTCTTAATCACTAGGCAATTTAAGAGCTTTCTAAGGAATAATCACAAGCACCATCAGAAATGGAACAAAGGTAAGGGTATGAAAAATTATAAAAGTTCTTCTGATGTTGTTTGTTTTGAATGCAGGAAGCCTGGACATGTCAAATTTGGTTGTCCTACACTTAAGGATCACCAAAGCAAGGAGAAGGGTGAGGAGAAACCTAAGTACAGGAAGGATAAGAAGCGGTTCTAAAAGACGTTCTGGGCAAGTTCTACATTTGAGTCCTCTGAGATTGAAGATGAGGAGGAGATAACAAACTTATGCTAAATGGGTGATCATCTTTGTTAGTATGACCAAGAAGTGATATGTGAACCAACCTATGATCAATTACTTGAAGTTTGTGAGAACATTCTTGTATCATATAGGAAACTTAAGAAATTTCATGTTAGTTTGAAATTGGAGTTCTCAAATTTGTAAAAAAGCATGAAATTATATTGAAAGATCAATATCAAATTGATAACAATCACTTGTCATTACTTGATGAGTTTGATGAATTGAATAAAAACCATTTTGAGTTGGTTGTTGAGCATAATTTATTGAAAGCATCCTACACCACACTTGAAATTGATTTTAAAACCTATATTGAAGAATCTAAGCATATGGAGCACTATTGGAATGTTGATAATGCTATTTTAAAAAGTGGTAACTCAATTAAATGCACTTGATCTAAAGTCAAAACCGAGGAAGGGGTATTGTAACCCGAACAGATTAGTAAATCTTTTTCCTAGTGTTAGATATTTTCATTTAGCATGCTAGGACATATGTCACACACTTGCACTGTTCACCGTAGTACACATTGGGTGTGGAGACCCAAATTGCATGATTCATAGCATAACACACATGCATTGAATTCCTCTTTTCATAAGAAGGGAACCAAACCTGTTTGGGTTCCTAAAGTTAATGTTTGATGATTTTGCAGGCTTTCTCTCACAAAAGGCATCATGAGAGCATGTGGTACTTAGACAGTGGAGGCTCACGGCTCATAATTGCATCAACTTGCTGTTTAATAAATTTTGATTTGCCTTTTTTTTATTCTATAGTTTGTTATTATTTTTTGTTCTTTTGTTTTAGTTTTTTATTATTAATTTTTTATTTGCTACTATTATGTAGTATTTTCATCTCTGATATTCTCACTTTGGTTTTCTTTTTTGTCATAGCTAAAATAATATTTTATGCCTTTTTTTTAATTTGGAAAATTTGTAGTCAATGTTTTACATCTCTAAATCAGTTAAAGTGAGAAACATCATTGATTGCTTCCCTTCCTCTAACCTCCTTTAGTGGTGTAATTTTCTTTTCTAAATAAAACTCTATCTTTTGCTGACATCCCTTCTTCTCTTAGTTATTTATTGAAGAAGGAATGTGAGCCTTTGCTTTAGCTTATAACTAGTTATTTTTCTTATTGCAATTTTTAAATTTAAAAAAAAAAAGAAAAAAACAAAACTCTATCTAAAATTAATAATTGGAATTTGAGATTGAGATCTTTTCTATCTTGCTACTATAATTTATCTTATATTTATAATGTTTAAAGTCTTTATATTGCTTTCAAATCTTTTCATAATCTTGTCGTTGTATTTATCATATGAGTTTGATTCTATTTTGTGATTTATTCTTCCTTATATTAGATAGTTGTTGACCTCACTTTTGTATGAGGTCATCAGGTACTACCCCAAACTACTGATTCTATATCTAGTGGTTGATATCCTGCCACCTGTCAATTAGTTCAAGAAATCCAAATCAATCATCCAGTCCAGAAATTGAACCTATAAATCAATCACACCTTCAATTAAATACAAGTCAGATCTCAATCAACCTGCATTCAAATCAGTCTATCAACTATAAATTCTATTCAATCAATCAAACTTTAATCATCTCAATCCAGCAATCAACATACATTCAGGTTTTAATCACTTGCTATTGCAGCCTCGCACTGTAATCACCCAGCCTAGTAAACTATTCAGAATAGTGCACTGGCTACCTTTGACCTCATGTCAAGATCTAGATCCATTTCACTAGGAGTCTTATATATCAAATCCTGCATCATCAATTCTCTGAACTAATAATTAATTAATGTGATCTAAATGAGCTACCTCAAGTGATCATGTACATTAATTATCTTTCAATCCATCACTAAATAATCTTTGGACCTCACTAAACTTCTTTGAGTACTGCTCCTAGTGATTAGGACTTGACCAGTTATCTTAATCTACTCAATAGTTGAATTAGTCAACTCAACCCAAGTTTGGTTAAACTTGACCTATTTGGCTCAAATGACTCCACACCACACCTAGACTCCAACCCAATTGTTTTTTACCCTTGTTTACTTGTCAAATAGTCAAACAAGAGCTCAAGAGAGCATTCATTTGGTCAACTCACACTTAAACACCCCGATCATGGTTTCATATGGCTTATAGACTCATGCATCAATCCCCAGAACCATCCAGACTCCACTTAAACTGGCTTGACCTTTGTTGACTGGTCAAATAGTCAACAATCACTCAAATGAGCTTATATGGTCAATGCAACCAATTCAACCTCCCTAGCTCGAACCAGGCCAATCCAGCCTATATACCCAATTCTAGAAGCTTCCCTAGGTTCAACCCAACCCAGCCCAGCCTTGGGTTCGATCCAATAAAGCCCAGCCTGCTCGGATGGTCCCCTCCCATGTGAAGATGAATTTCTGGCCACCCCAGCCAGCACACTCCACTCCTCTGTCCTCTAATCACCTAGGCCAAGTGTTAATCATCCCAGCAACCTCGCAGATCAATCCCAGTGCTCTATTATTTTGTTTTGACTCCTTAGAGCTTTCTATACATCCTTCCATGAATTTTTTGGAGTTTGGAGCTTACCGGAGAAGAGATCACCTGCAAACCGAGACAATTTCCGTCCAAGCTGTTTCAACTCCATATTGAAGTGTCCTCCAGTCTTAAAGTCTTCAAAGACTTTGTGCATGCACAATCCATGAATTCAGAGAAATTTAAATCACTCAAATCCATCCATTATAGCTCGATAAATCTCTAACCCTAGGAGTTTTCTTAGGTTCCTAAATAACTTCCTAAATATTGCATTAATGGCTGTGCGAAATGTCCCCCATTCTTACTTAAAGCCTATTTTACATCTGTCCAATGTTTAAAATAATTTTATTATATATTTTTCAAAAATGAGATAAAAAAACAAGCTTAGGGTTTTTCGGTTTAGGTGAGCGGGAAGACGAATTTAGGATCGTCTGTTGATTCTGTTTGATATGGACGGTCGTGATTTTGTCGTCTTAAGGGTTTTATCCAACTTGTGAAAATAATGGATGGACTGATTCCATCCAGATTCATCTAATCCATTCATTACAAATCACAGGAATATATCCGACCGTCTGATCTCTCGGTATTGAGATCAAACTGCGGTTTTAAGCCAACCGTTGGATCTTTTCTATGATAAATCTAACTTCCATTACCGCTACCGCGCTGGATAAGTAGCAAGACCTGCCACTAACCACCACCATCCGTGTGGTTGAACTTGGCTGTGACGCGTGGAAAGCGCATGTACAGTTAGCCGCCGCCGGCTAACTGTGTATTTAAAGCTTTTAAATAAATCTAAAAATGAAGAGAATAGGATTTTAATGCCTTTTCTAAATTTATTGTATAAGTACTCATTCTCTTCAGAATGAAGAGTACTTTATTTTTAAAAATAATTAAAAATTATTTTGACTAATATTTTTGTTGATATTGTCAAAATACAAAAAATAATATTTTAATTTTAAATAAAAATTATATATTATTTTTGACTAAAATTTGGCTGAGGGATTATAGGGTCTATGTCTGATATAGCCTAATTTTCTTAAGGCCATTTGATGTAATTTCATTCAGTTTATGAATTTACAAAAATCTAGGTCAAAGTTTGGTTTAGATTTTTAGAAATTCATAAATAATCCAAATTAAATTCATTCCAAGCATATCAGAGCTCTATGGATTCAGTGAGAAGTCATATTCCACTGAGGAAAATTCTAGATTATGATCATGTATAGTTTGAGCCAAATTTTGCTTTCAATGTTATGGGTTTAAATATATAATTGCTATACTATACATGATTTGCTTGTTTCAAATTGAAATGAATCGGATTTGAAGATATTCCTATATCTTTAAACCCCTTTAATTCATATTGAAACATCTAGTATGTTATAGTAAATAATTGAAGTTCATAGGTCACTATATGACCTATGACTTTAATAACTTACTATAATCTTTCCAAAGAACATTAGGGCATTCTTATTATTCATGATTGTTATGTTTTGTTGTGCCTGTAATTTAGTGTTAAAGGGTTAGAGACACTGATTGCTATCTTATAACTTAGCAACATTTAGGAACAATAATTAAGGATCTGTGTCTTAGCAAAACTTAGATCAATTTTGGATATACTCCACACATCCCTTTTGGGATAAAACCCAAACATAGAAAAATAGTGTCACAACCCCTTAATCAAATATACCTTGATTTGACATTAATTGAACTCAAACAACTATTAGATTTAGGTCACCCTTCATTAAGGGTCATAATTTTCAATAAATCCAAATAAACTAAATAAAATATATAAAAATCTAAAATAAGCTCCATTTAATCTTAATCAATTCTAAGTCAATTAAGGTCCAAATTTCATTAAATAAAGACTAAACCTTAATAATTTGATTATTAATTTAGATTAAATGGGTTAAGGCCTTTATGCCTAAAGCTTAATTCCTTTTGTAGTGCTTTAGGTATTTTGATTTAAAGGGCCTTTAATACACATAAATAACAAAGAGATCTCCTATGTATTGTGCACGACTCCCTTTAGGAAGGCACTAATACATTTGGATTTGGAGATCTTCAAACAAATATAATAATATACCGACCTTATACGACATGCTATATTCCTTCGGGAGGGCACTTAGTATTGCATTCATAAGGTCCCTTTCTCTCTATCTAATAGAATTTTAGGGACTCTCAGATGAATACCTGTCTTCCATATAAGATGGGTGTTTATTTTGAAAGTCCTAGGACTTATAAATTGATAACTTCCTACACTTAGGGAGATATCAATCAATAAGTTCTTTAAAACTAAATTAAATAACTCTAACATCCTAAAATTGGGATATTTTAAAATCCAAGTATACTTCACTTAAACTTTAATCAAATTCTCTTTTGGCCTTTAATAAATAAATCCAAATAATACATGCAACTTGAACAATAATTTCGAAAGGACCTATCCAAGCCACACGACCTCTTTCACACACTTAGATGCTTTCTAGGACAACCAACTCTAGCCTCGGCTAGGCCGGTGGTTTGTTGCGGTTTGTTTGCGGGTGTCTTGCCAAGAGGACACCTATGTGTGTTTGCTTACTTTTCTGTACTGCATAGCATACATGTTTATTTTCTATATGTACACCAGAGAGCGGAGTGAATAAAGTGAGGGCCGCGCACTTTACTTTTTGTCTTTATTTTCCTGCATTTATAACTGTACACAACGCACTCATAGCATGCATAATTATACAACTGCTTTTACTTTTCTGTACTTTACTTACCTACAAAGTAGAATGTATCTAGAGACTAATGTACTTATAAAAAGAAATCTAAATTTTATGCTTTCTTAGATATGTTGTATATAGATTGAGTCTGTACAGTGTTTGGAGTTTGTAAAAGAATAAAAACAACTACTTATACATATACAAATGGGACACCAAAAAGTAATATCTTCCCCCAGGAGGACATTCCTTTTTGGAATTCCATAGAAGACTTGGAGCCTGAAGACCATAAGCAGTTGTATTTAATTCTACTCTCCTATAGGCTTAGAACCCAGGTTTTTTATCGGTGGAGTATGACCAACTTTACTTTATTGCAAATTCTGGGATGTAACTGATAAATTTGATATTAATAAAATTTGCTCTTATACATACAACTGTCTCATGCATAATTAGCATTCAAGTAGATTTTCAGTTTTTGTAAGCATATTCTATTGCATTTGATTTAGAATCTTTAACCACTCGATTCCTAGGATAGAACAATCTTAAATCTTGCATTCATCGACGAAGTGTTGAGATTAGGATTGTTAGCTGGCAACCCACTTTAGGCAGGTGGTAAGTCCATATCATATACACTTCTCTCTGCACTTTCTTCAATCTAATCAACTCTGAATCTCTCAAGTTCAATGTTAAAGTCTATAATCTAAAGCTTGATTGTGAAAACTTAAATTAGCCCAATTATTTAGTTAAATTTATATATAATTTTAAAATTAATTAGTCTTCATTTAAATTGAGAGTATTTTCTTAGGAGATGTAATTAATTATACGGGCTTGCCCCTATAGGGAGTCTAGATCCTAGAATAATCTAAACCCTATCTTACTTTCCTTTCTAAGGTAGGGGAAAGATCTACGAACGTAGATTAGTGCTTTATATATATTTTTTAAAATTTATTTCCATAATCAAAGGATAGGTAGATGATTTATCTGCTCTCACAGGAAGGACAAATATCTTCTATATTTGATAATGGAAATAAATTCATAATTCATTAGTCTAATCGGGTTGATGGGACAATATGCGAGTCGTTCTTCGGGATGATTTGCATATTCCATATGCTGTATGTGATTAGAAGAATGAATTATAGTATTCTTTCTTTCAAATCAATAGAAAGACATTAGTCTGCTCCTCGGTGCGGTATAATGTCCGACTATGTAGATTTAATTGAAAGAATGTTTAAAATATAAATAAAGCAAATCACATGAGAAATGAAAGTATTTTTAATTTTAAATATTTAAAAATATAAATATTAAAAAAATATTTCTCACAGATTTTTCTAGCGACTCCGCTGGGGACTGACTTCTCTCTCCATTTCAAATGAAGACTAAATTCTTTCTAAAAATTATATATAACTTTAATTAAATATGTGGGCTATTAAATTTTCATGTAAAATTTGATTTGTCTAGTCTTTCACTGTCTGTTTGATGTTTTATATAATCTTGTGGTTTGGGTCCTTAATTTTGATTTTGTCTTTTTGTTTCAATTTTTCTTCTCAAATTTTTTATTTATACGATTTTTTTGATAGTTTTAGTTTTCTTAGCTTTTTCTAAAAGCTAAGCGGATGGATAAACTATCAGCACTGGTGTAGGTCCTAGATCTTTCTGAAGTGCTATCTGTTTCTCGTCTGACACTTTGAGTACAACTTGTGGTTTAGTTAGTTAGAATTTATTTAAAGTATATTTGAAATTTTGTAAAATTTTCTTCAAATCGTCTTTATGTCACGATATTCTCTGGATTTTTTTAGACTTTTAGATGTTTTTTTATGTCATATTAGTTTTATGATTTGATTTATTTATATTTTATTTAAAATGTATAATTGTAGATTCCCCTAAGTCGAGTCAACCCAGCCTGTTTGTCATTTGTATGACATTTGCATGTTTACTTTGAGTCCACCATTTGCATGTTCATGCCCACATGAGTGGGCATAACCTATAGTTACCTGGCTTCATCCTAAAAGCCCGGCAGATGTCCAACCGGAATACCGACTTGGTCCTAGGTCTGGTAGGGGTTATGCCGCTCATTTGTCGTTTGACATTTGTATGCCATTTGTGTGATTAGTCACTTATAATTCTCTTTCTGAATTTATTCAAAATTATTCCTGATTTCTTTATATTCAATTCTTTTTCTAGGTTTATTTCAGAGTTTCGATATTCTTTCTTTGATTTATGATTTGACATTGAATTGATTGTCTTTTATTTAAATTGTATAATTGTAGATTCCCCTAAATCGAGTCAACCCAGCCTATTTGTCATTTGTATGACATTTGCATGTTTACTTTGAGTCCACCGTTTGCATATTCATGCCCACGAGAGTGGGCATAACCTATGGTTACCTGGCTTCATCCTAAAAGCCGACGGAGCCAACCGGAATACCGACTTGGTCCTAGGTCTGGTAGGGGTTATGCTACCCATTTGTTGTCTAACATTTGCATGTCATTTGGGTGTCATTTGCATGCCTTAGAGTTTTCTCTTTTTTCATTTGTATCCAGTTTTTGACTCAATGCATTGAGATCAGGCTATAGATTATAAATTTCCACTCTATTCCTCCTTTCTAATTTCTTATATTCGTGTTCAATAAGGTGTACAATCCAAAACTTTAAGGATATGGGTCCTTATTCAATTTCCTTTCAATCAATTCTCAATCCTTTCAATCCTCAAATCAATCAAATATCTAGTCCAAATCTACACTCTATAATTATTTTCTCTTTGGTATGGGTCCTTAACTAGGCCATTCCATCTTTCAAACCATCAATCTATCCAATCTTCATCTTAAACTTCAGTTATATTCAAATCAGTGCAACTCTCAGCTTCCATATTAAATTTCCAGTTCAGAAAAGATCAATTTTTTATTCAGACTCCTTTGAATCACAAAAAATATCCAGAAAATTGGTATTCAACATCAACATCACTTTGCCGAATCTGTTGAGGGCAACCAGATTAGATTTGGGTCCGGATTTGAAAACATCCAAATCACATTTGGTGCACCACATCCTGAAGTGGTGGCACCTTATACTGAATCCAAAAAGATCATGTTCTGTTCAAGTCAACATCAAGGAATAGCATGTAGCTGCCCCTGCAGTTCCTAAACCCTCAGTTTTCACCCAATTGAATTATCCCCAGTCAACTGCAATGGCTAAGGGAAAGTCCCCAGTCATAGCTGAAACTCCTACAATCAAAAACTTCGAAACTGGGTCATCTTCTGGAATCTGAGAGATGACTAAGTCTCAACGCCGCAATATGATTCGTCATATGTGGCATAGAAAAAAAAAAGAGAAAAGATGTCAAAGGAAGATGCTTTGATTGCTGCTACAACTGAAGCAGTAAAGAGGATGAATTCTGAAACTTTTGAAACTTACGTTAATACTTCACAGTTGGTTGATAGTGAATTTTGACCACTATGTGATATTTCCGGGGAAGAGAACGAATTGCATATATTGAACTCTCCTCCTACTCCATTTCGTGGAGATCCTATCCTCCCTCCAGTACTAGAAAGAAAGAGAAAGTTCAAATCTCTATTCAATGGTCTGGTCCAGGACTGTGCCACCGATTATGGGCAGTCAAAGACAGAATTTCTTAGAAGTGTCAAGGATGTAATCTCCACTGAAATGCATCCAAATTCAAGTGGAAGGCGAGGAGAATCTCCTCCTATGAAGAGAAGTAGTCAATTTCAAGAACCGGGTCCAAGCTGACCAGCAGCTGTTGTAGATAGCCATGGAAAATCAAAGAAGTTCTCCCACCACGATCATTATCAGAGCTCAAACCGACAGTACAATCAACAAACTTATGTCAAATTCCTAGGGTATGGAGCATTAGCCCGACAAGGGTATAATACCATATCTCCTCCTTCTCCATGTCATTCTGGAACCGTCCACTCAGAATTTATGATAATCCCCTTACTCGACATTCGTCAAGGGATAACCGATATCATTCTAAGGGTAGCAAATCACACTCTGGTTTTGATAAGATGAGACTGAAGTTCGCAAATCATTCATACTCTTTATCTAATAGAGAAAGGATTTGGCAGCCCAGAATGGTTCCAACTCCAACTGTACTGATGAATCAGAGGAATAACATAATGGAAGGAGCACCAAAGAAGGTGAAGTCTATTATAGAAATCTATTCTTCCAGAGTGAATACTTCAGTACATCCACATTGTGTAGAAGAGAAGACAATTGAAGAGATGGTGGATCATCTAAAAGAAAGTATCCGCCAGATCGACGAAGAGAAGCTGCCGAGAATGAAAAAAAAAAAAGATAAAGATATGTCTGATAGTGTTAACATGGTCGATGCTCGGTCATCTCTGTAAAGAGAGAGAATCTGAGTTTACATTTTATTAGAAAGTATTTGATTTACTTTTCCTAAAGACAATGTACCAGTTATCTTAGATTTCAAGTGAAGGAAATTATGTTTGACTACAGCAAGTGTTCAAAAGAATAAGAATTTATCAACGACCAATACTAAAAAAAAGAAGAAGAAAAAAGACTATGTTCCCTCCCTCCCCCTCTTATTGGAGGGTCGACGCCGATTTTAAATATAAACCTATATCAAAAGCAAATTTAGCTTAGAAATAAAATCTTATCAAAGTTCATGCAATTTTGTTTCTTATAAGTATCACCAGCATATTTATAGATCTATTCTAAAATTGTCATTATCAAGTTATCACTTATATCAAGGAAATTCATATTCACTTTGTAGACAATTCTACCTCTTATGAGAGAATGAGTTCTCTTCTCTCACTTTTGGAAGATAATCCTACAACTGAGATTCATCTTAGGGTTTTAAAAGGAATCCCCTTTGCTAAAAGAAAAATATATGTATACATATAAATAAAAGGGACGCACAATGTACGCGTAGATGAAAATGATGCATACTAATGTGCAAAAAAAAAGATGTGCAAAGCGTGCCAAATAAAAAAAAAAAGATACACCAAAGTATGCCAAGCAACGAAAAGATGCTCAAAGTATACATCAAAAAATAAATTAAGTAAAGGGATTCCTTACCAAAATCCTAGATCTCAAAGAATCTATTTTCTCCAGATATTTTTCTTGATACTTGATTTTTGAAAATTTGGATATCAGATTTATTTATATGAATTGATATCTTATTAGATCTAAAAGATCAAGCAAGAAATTGAAAAGATTGATTTTATTTTCCTATATTCGATGTTTTGAAATAAGTTTTAATTTAAAAAACATAAGGGAGGCTTCATTTTAACTTCTAAGGAAGTTAATTTGGGTCCATAATAATTGGTCGATAGCTCCATCATAATTTGACATCATGTTAGTTTCTTTACGAGTAGTGAAATGATTCGTCATAGTAGATTTTGTAGCAACTCTCCAAGTTCAAGATGATTGCCTGATAAATGATGAACTACCGAATGAATGAATCATAAAACCCAAGTTGAATGAGAAGTTCATCTGGGAATTCTCTTTTGATGGCATTACTTCAAGTCAGTTAACAACATCATATGATACTCCCTAGTGCCAGATAATTACCTGATAAATGAGGAACTACCGGATGTATAACTCCTGAAACTCTAATCAAACGAGAAGTTCATCTGGGAATTCGATATTTTGATGGTAACCCCTCTAGTTGATAAGAAGAATCAGATGATGTCTTCCCAAAATAAACTAGAATTGATATAATACTTGTCACACCTAATTAAGGTCTGATGCATTACTCATACCATATGTCAATGCCTTGTACCAACAACAAAACTGAGTATGAGGCTATGATAACTGGTTTAGATTTGATAATTCTAAATTAGATCGAATATATACCAAAATCTTTGGAGATTCATGACTTCTGATTAATCAGGTAGCTAGAATTTACAAAGTAGTGAAAGATATCCTGATTCCCTATCAACAGTATGCCATTTATCTATCGAAACAAACTTCAAAGGCGACGTTATCCAGAATTCCCTGATTCTGGATGTATAAATAGAAAATCCCCAGCTGAGGTAAAATTTTTTTAAAAGTCGATGATGAAGAGGTGGATTGGAGAAAACCCTTCATCGAACACTTGTGAGAAAATAAGCTCCCTCAGGAGAAATCAAATCTGGATCAGATCAAAAGATGATTATTATTCTATACCCTGATCAATCCCCTTTTATATAGAAGATCATTCGATCAGATATAGTTGAAGTGTCTAAATGAAGCAAAAGCATAAAAGACTGTAGAAGAAGTATATGCTGGATTGGGTATTACACACTAATCTGGACCAAGGATGAATGCTTCCTTTGAGAAAAGTTGAAGTTCATCAAGTTCTAATACCTTTTCAAAGACAACGTTGTGTACCTATTCGGTGGTCCTTTCTGGATTATCCTGAATAATGGTCCTTCATTCAGAAGATCTATATATATCACAACATCAATTAGAGATACTCGACCTTCTATTACCCTCAGGCAAATGGACTGGTAGAGGCCTTCAATAAATTCTGGTATAGAGTTTAAGAGGAGCTAAAACGACAACAAGTGTTAATAGCACAAGATGTTGGTTGAAGCTTGTGGGTATACATAACCACATATAGAACTCCAACATACTCTATGTTATTTTATTTAGTCATTGCTGTAAAGGTTGTTATCTTTTTGGAAGTATAGTCACTTTCACTCCGAGTCGAAGTAAAATATAATCTTATCCCAAAACTGAATTTTAAATTCAAGTTAGAAGAGCTTGGAGGTACGAAAGAGAAGCATCTGCAGGCTCAATTATGAAATTACTAGATGGACAAGAGGGGGGAGAATTGTGAAAGTTTTATAGCAATAAATAAAACCTAAACATGAGTTCTAAAATTATATATATATATATATATATATATATATATATTTAATATATATAATATATATATTATGATAATTATATTTTAATTAATTATATTATATATATATATATTTACTTATAATATATATTATTTAAGGTTTTATCATGAAAATTTAAAACAACTTCTAAGGCAACGGGCAACAATAAAATCTTTTTCTTTCACAATTTTTTAAGAAAATATTATGAAATAAAAAGCATGCAAAAATAAAAACAATAAGGAGAAAAGAACACCAGAGATTTTATAGTGGTTCGGTAAAACATGACCTACATCCAATCTCCGAGTCCTCTGCTCCGGAATTTCACTACACAAATAGCTCTCCTTTTGCCCCCTCGGCAAGGCGAAGAAGCCTTACAATACTCCCTTTACCAACCGGTGTGGCGGAGTGCCAGAGCTATTTTCACCCTCTGTGACGCAAAGACCTTCTTGTTTTTCTCCCTCCTAGAGAAGGCAGAGTACCTTTGAGGTCAAAAGACTTAGATGAGTCTCCCCCTTAGAAAGCCTCCCACAAGTTCTTCCCGGGCCACAGGAGGAGCAAGTTGCAGCAAGATCGGAGCAATCGTGCGATCTCCCTCAAACCTCTTATCCCTCACCAAGCTCACCTTCTCCTTCCTCTCTCAACCGCTCAAACTTCTCAAGAGCTCTCTCTAGGATTTTCTCTCTACTCACATTTTTCTCTTATGTCTCTCTCTCAAAATATGACAAGTTTTTCACATAAAAATGGGCTCCAAAATCCCTGAGATTTCAAAAGTAGCCATTACAATTATACAGTACGATTATTGGTCGTACAGTACGATATGTACAAACTAGCTTCATCAATGTATGAAGGTGTACGAATAGTTCAAAAAATAATCATACAATATGATAATATATTGTACGGTACGATTCACAACACAGTACTCGTACTGGACGATAACCAGGACGATCAAATGTCGTCTCTGTTCATCGTATGGTACGATCGAGATCGTACCGTACGAATAGTGAAAATCAAGGCATTGTCCAGGACGAATTCTGGGATGATCAAAGATCATCTATGTTCATCGTAGGTACGATATTAAGCGTACAATATGAAGAGACAAAAAACACAGTATCGTCCACGACGATGTCTGGGACGATCAGAATTCATCTCTGTTCAACGTATTATACGAAGGGTTTGTACAGTACGATTTTCATTTTGTAATTAAGCCTTGATTTCTTGCACTAATCACGGGTAAAATTAAGTATGTATTTAAAATAGATCGTACCGTATGAACATAGTTGTACAGTACGAACGGCGCAAAATATCATACTTAACTTATCATAACAGCTAGGGTTTTGGTTTTTAAACAGATCGTATTGTACGATAGTATTCGTATAGTACAATATATTCACAGAACATGTGTTATAATAGTAGATCGTACTGTATGAAATCAATTCATACAGTACGATTACCAGAGAATAAAAAACTATATTTCTTACTTTTAAAAACCCTCTCCGCCTATGTGTGTGCATGATTGCTCAGACTTACCTGCAAATTGTGGCCAGCCTCAAGAAAATAAAATATAAAATAAATAACAAAATACATTGTCTGACTCATACTCCTAATCCAACTAGTCTTGAGTCTTCCCGTTGTCTTGAGTGGCTTGATATCTTCCTGAAATGTTAATATTCACGGACAATAGCAAGCATTAAATGATATTCAATAAAAAGTAGTTTATGCACCATTATTTGGCATCATCAAAATCTCAACCTTGGGGTCATGGGTCGCAAAAATCTCCCCATTTTTTATGATGTCAAATAATTTTTGGTTTTAGCAAGTTCGAATGGCATTTTTTTTTTTTTTTGACATAAGAACAAGAAAAACACTAAAGAGAAAATGCAATATGAAATGAAATGCATTATATTTAACACAAACAAACTACAACATAAAGACAAACTACAACATAAAGAAAACTACAACAAACTTCTCCCCCTTTTGACTGCACCAAAAAGAGGAGCAAACACTAAATAAAGAAAAGTATAACACAAACACTTCAAAGGGAAGGATCCTGATCACTTGGTGGTGGAGGTGGGTGTGGCTGAAAGTAGTGAAGGATCATATCAAAACATTAATCAATCGTATTGAACCGTTCCCCAAACCAGTCCATGTCGGCCTCGTGCTGCTGATGTTGCTCTTGAATGTGCGTATCGAGATGGATCTGAAGTTGGTCAAAGCGTTCGACCAAATAATCGTGAGGGTAAGCTGGGGAAGGAGCTCGGGGTGCTACATGTCTTCGTGGTCGAGCTGGAGCTGCTGCTGGGGCATCTTCTCCTTCTTCTTCATCAAAGATGAGTTCTTCATGCTCATCTCCCCGATGGAAAAGAATACAGAAAGAGGCATCCGTATAATAGATTGGAAGATTATTGGGTTCACCAGGATAGGTCAGTTGATATTTATTTCGAAGGATGTATCCTATAAGGTGACTAAGAGCTATATTTTGTTTTCAGCGAGTAGTAGGGAGACGAACGAAGGTCATATGGCAAATGTAGTCAATAATTAAATCGGCCTCGTCGAATTTGGTGTTGGTCATAATAAGATATGTAGCGATAGATAGAGTCGGGGTCATGTTAACACGGTCGTCAGCTTTGGGTATAATAGAGGTTCTAAGGACGTGTTGAATGATTCTGGAGTTTCGAGTGAGTGATTGTATGAGAGGTTAGTGTTGAAAAAATGTGGCGTTCCTAAGGACTTGATTAACCTCACTCCAGTCAAAGTCATTCGCTAGAAATGAACGAACCATAGGCCCTTCAGTAGATAGCCCAATGTATTGGGTGATGTCGGTTTTTGTAATTTTGACATTTTGACGACAAACAAAGGAGTGGAAAGTGAGGTTGTCGAAGTAGTTGGTTAGGTTTGCAAGGAATTCTAAAAGGAGTTCAGAGTTGTATGGGAAGGCCAGGGTGAGAAGGAACTGGAGGGTGGTGGAAGCAAAGAGGTTCAGTACCTTAAAATTCAGAGCCTTCTGATTGCATAGTCTGGATGGCATAATTTTGCATGGTTTGAACTTATGGTATGCATCCTCATTATCAGCATTCAAGAACCGAGCACTGTGGCAGCGAGAGGAAGATGAGCTTCCCACTTCCATACGACCTCTCTTGCTTGAACTAGACATCGTGTAGAGGCTGAGTGAAAGGTGAGAAGGAACAAGTGGAGGTGAGTGAAGTGAGTTCTGCCTTGCCAGCAAATTTATAGAGTTTTTCCAACATCGTATAGTACGATAGGATATCGTACAGTATGATATGGCAATAACTGTTCTGATGAATCGTATCAGGAAAAGGTGGTCAAAGCATACAGTATGATGCGTATTGTACAGTATAATCAAAAGAATATCGATCATCCCAAGGGTCGTCAGGATGACTTTTGACCAAAAGTTTCATACCATACGAACAGGTGTATCGTACAGTACGAATGACAATTATATCATACCGAAACCCTTTAATGTCATTCTCATCCGTTTGCTGCGGTGGATCGTACAGTACGAATGGAGGTATCAAATAGTACGAACACCAATAATAACGTACCCACTCGAGTTAATTTGTCCCAATCCATTTTGGTGATGTGGATCGTACAGTATGAAGGGAGTTATCATACTGTACGATGAGTAATACTGACGTACCAGCCGGGGTAAATGCCTAACAACTGTAGTGGTCGTATGGTACGATCAACAGAGGTGAAATTTACTTATGGGTGTTTTCTGTGCAGACTGAGATGTATGGTATAGTACGATAATGAATCGTAAGGTGTCGAAAGCTAGTGGTTTGGTGAATATATCAACCAATTGATCTCCTGTAGGGATGTGATGCAATTCAATATCTCCCTTAGCAACGTGATCTCTAATGAAATGGTGTCTAATGTCTATGTGTTTCATTTGAGAGTGTTGAATTGGGTTCTTAGAGATGCAAATTGAACTTGTGTTAATCACACATGATTGAGATGGTTCTTACAGGTAGGCCAAGATCAAGAATTTGTTTTTTTAACTATAGTACTTGTGTAATACAACTTCCTACTGCAATATATTCTGCCTCAGCTGTGGAAAGGGCCACTGAGTTTTGCTTCCTACTGGACCAAGAAACTAATGATTGTCCTATGAATTGGCAGGTAGGTACCAGAGGTGCTTTTTCTATCTATCCTACATCCTGCAAAATCAGAATATGAGTACCCTAAGATTTCAAAGGATGTGCTATGGCTAGGATACCAAATTCCTAAGTTCGGGGTGCCTAGTAGATATCTAAGAATTCTCTTGACAACAGTTAAGTGAGACTCCTTAGGATCGGCTATAAAACGGGCATAGAGGCACACACTAAACATTATGTCCGGTCTATTGGCAGTTAGGTAAAAAAGGGATCCAATCATTCCTCTATACTTTTTCTGATCTACTGACTTTCCACTGGGATCTTTGTCTAATTGAATTGTTGAGCTCATTGGGGTGTTCATGGGTTTTGCATTCTCCATTTTGTATTTTTCAAAATATCTTTAATGTACTTTGCTTGGCTAAGAAATGTTCCGTTCTCCATTTGTTTTACACTAAATCCAAGGAAGTAATTTAGTTCTCCCATCATGCTCATTTCAAACTCATTACTCATGGTTTTTGAAAATTCATCACACAAATTTTAATCCGAAGATCCAAAAAAGATGTCATCCACGTAAATTTGAACAATGAGAATTTCTTCTTTAATTTTTTATAGAAAGAGTGTAGTGTCAACACTACCTTTTAAAAATCCTCTATCTAGTAAAAATGAGCTAAGTCTTTCATACCAGGCTCTAGGTGCTTGCTTAAATCCATAAAGTGCCTTTTTAATTTAAATATGTAATTTGGAAATTATGAACTTTCAAATCTGGGGCGTTGCTCAACATAGACATCTTCCTTAATTACCCCGTTCAGAAACACACTTTTCACATCGATTTGATATAATTTAAAGTTCTTGAAGCAAGCAAAAGCTAAGAGCACTCTTATGGCTTCTAGTCTAGCAACAGGGGTAAAGGTTTCTTCAAAGTCTATTCCCTCAATTTGTTTGTACCCCTTAGCTACTAATCTGGCTTTATTCCTTATTATTGTTCCTGAATCATTGACCTTATTCTTGAAGACCCATTTTGTTCCAACAACACTTTGTTCTTTAGGTCTCTTGACTAACTCCCAAACATCATTCCTGGTGAATTGTTTCAACTCTTCTCGCATTGCTAGAATACAGAATTCATCTCCTAAGGCTTGATCTATATTTGTAGGTTCCATCACAGAGATGAATGCTAAATGACTAACCTCCTTCCTAAGTCCATGCCTAGTTCTCACAACTTCTGAAGGGTAAATTAACTCTTTAGGATGACTAGAAGAATATCTCCATTCTCCTAGGCAAATCTTCCTGAGGTTCTACCCTTTCTCCTAGGGTCATAGTCTCTACTCCTTGAATTGACTCTATTTCATCATCTTCAATTTTATATTCAGAGGGCTTATCTGATTTATCAAATACTATATGGGTGGACTCTTCTACTACTAGGTTTCTCTTATTAAAGATTCTATAGGCCTTACCTACAGATGAATAACCTAAGAAGACACCCTCATCAGATTTGGGATCGAATTTTCCTAAGGGATGTTTGCCATTATTCAAGATGAAGCACTTGCACCCAAAGACATGTAAGTGTGAAAGGTTTGGTGTCCTACCCTTAAGGAGTTCATAAGGAGTTTTGTTCAGGTTTGACCTAATGTTCACCCATTTAAAACATAGCACGCCGTATTGACTACTTCTGCCCAAAAGTATCTTGGAAGGTTGTACTCTGCTAACATTGCCCTAGTATCTTCTACCAAGGTTCTATTCTTCTTTTCTGCTATACCATTTTATTGAGGTGTTTTAGGGGCTGAGAAATTGTGTTATATTTCTATCTCTTGACAGAATGATTCAAATTTATCATTTTAAAACTCTCTACCATGTTCACTATAGATTGTTGAGATCTCACAATCTAATTTTCATTGAATCCATGTGAAGAATATCTTAAATGCCTCAAAAGACTCATTATTATATGCTAGGAATCATACCTAAGTGAATCTGGTGAAGTCATATACAATCACAAATCCATAATTTTTTTCACCTAGGCTGGTTGTACTAACGGGTCCAAATAGGTCCATGTGTAGGATTTCTAATGGCCTAGAGGTGATCACATCTCTGATTGAATGAAAGGATGATTTGACCTATTTTCCTAGTTGGCAAGCATCACATAAATGGTCCTTTTTTAAATCTAACTTAGGTATGCATCTAACTAGGTTTTTCTAAGTGATGTTTCTAAGAGTTTTCATACTAGCATGGCATAGTCTCATATGCCATAGCCAAGAGTCATCAACTATTATTTTCAAACAAAATGAATTTAAACTATCAATGCAATCAAGGTCTAACATGTAAATATTGTTCATTCATTTTCCTTATAAAACTAGTTTATTATTTAAACTAATCAGACATTTATCAGATAGAAATTTAATATCAAAATCTTTGTCACACAGTTGACTAATGCTTAGTATGTTATGCTTCAAACCATCAATAAATAAAACATTTTCAATTAAAAAATTTTTAGTATTACTAATAGTACCTGAGCCTATCACTTTCTTGGTTCTGTTGTCTCCAATTGTTACTTTGCCTCCAGTTTTGATCTCCAGTAGGATGAACTTCTTCATATCTCCAGTCATGTGTCGCGAGCAGCCACTATGCAGGTACCACATGCTCTAACTAGGTCTTTTGTGAGAGCATCCCTACAATTTCCTTCAAAGATTAGATTTGAGAACCCAAGTGAGTTTGGGTTCCTCCTTATGCTTGCATGAATGAGATGTATGCATGTTATGCTGTGATGGATGCAGTTTAGGTCTCCATACTATGTGTTTCCTACAGTGAATTTTGCATGTGCGGGCTATATGACCTAGCATGCCACAAGAGAAGCACCTAATATCAGGAAATGGGTTTACTAATCTATGTGGGTGGTGGTGCATCTTTCAAAAGTTATGTGATGCATGTTGTGTTGGGGGTTGACTAGGTTAGGCTGATGTGAGTGATGCAATTACTTTTTCTAATTCTTTGATTCATTTTTGAAAAGTGTTGTTTTAATATATCAATCCATGAACTTCTATTTTCAAAAAAAAAAAAAAACTCACTGTGATCTACTTTTAATGCAAGTTTGTCTAATCTATGAAAAGCCTCTTCTAGTTCAACATGAGTGGTTTTCAAGGTTTCATGCGTTTCAGTTAGTTCAATATGCTTCTTATTTAATGCATCGTACTCATCAAGAAGTAGCATATGATCACGATCTAAATTAGAATTTTCCTTAAACAATATAGCATGCTCGATTTGTAAGGAACTAAATTCAATATTAAGCTTGGCATGCATCTTTTCAACTTGCTATACGAGTCATGGATATTCTCATAAATAAGTAACAATTCTTCATATGAAAGTTGACATACCTCATCTTGATCCAGTTGATCAAGGTTATCATTAGCCATAAGACACAAATTTGTTACCTCCTCCTCCACTTCTTCTTCTGACGATTCTAAGGCAGAGTCGGCCCAAAAAGCTTTTTGTGTCTTCATTTTTCCTTTCTTGTATTTGGCTTTCTCATCACCTTTCTCCATAGCTGGTTGGCTCTTTAGATTAAGGCAATAGGCTCAAAAGTGACCTGGCTTCCTGCACTCAAAATAGATTATATCAGATGAAGCTTTATTAAAGTTTGAGCTTTTACCTTTATTCCAGCTGTTCTGATAACGCTTCTATTTTCTCTTTAGGAAGTTCTAGAACTGTCGGGTCATCAGTGCTATTTCATCCTCTTCCTCCCCTGCAGAGCTTTCACTTTCTAAGTTGTTTGCTTTTAACGCTACCGTTCGCTCCTTTTTCTTTTCACCTGCATAACTTTGTCTCTGACTCACTCCATGCTCGTATACAATGAGTGACCCAAGGAGATTATCAATAGAATAAATGTTAAGGTCTTTAGATTCAGTGATAGAAGTTATCTTTGCATCATAGGAACTAGGTAAGCATCTAAGAATTTTATTAACTTTCTCAGAATTTGAAATCTCTCTACCTAATGCATGTAAGGATGTCACGATTTGGGTGAACCTAGTGTACATGTCAGATATTGTTTCACTAGGTTTCATACAGAAGAGTTCATAATCGTGTAATAAAATGTTAAGCCTAGACTATTTTACTTCACTTGTTCCTTCGTATGTAATACACAGTCTATCCTAAATCTCCTTACCAGTGGCACAGGTAGAAACTCTCATATAATCTTCAGACTTTAATGCATAGAAAAAGTAATTTAAGCACTTAGCATTCAATTGGGCTAATTCCCTATCCTTATTGCTCCATTCACTAAAAGGTACTGGAGTATTCAATCCATTGACAGTTTTAAAAGGTGCAACATATCCATCATTCACTAACATCCACATGCGGTAATCAATAGACTGTAAAAAAGTAGGCATTCTAATTTTCCAGAAATCAAACGGAATGTTATCAAAAAGTGGTGGACAGGTTATTGAATAACCCTCCGCGGTGTTACGATTACCAAAATGCAACATTATCGTTTTCTCAAGATTTTTTAAAACACTATTTTTAAAAACAGGCTCTGATACCAATTGAAATTACTAGATGGATAAGAGGGGGGTGAATTGTGAAAGTTTTATAGCAATAAATAAAACCTAAACATGAGTTCTAATATTTATGATATATTTTTTTTAAAGGTTTTATCATGAAAATCTAAAGCAACTTCTAAGGCAACAGGCAATAATAAAATCCTTTTTTCTTTCACAATTTTTCTAAGCAAATATTATGAAATAAAAATGCACGCAAGAATAAATACAATAAGGAAAAAGCATAACGAGATTTTTATAGTGGTTCGGTCAAACCATGACCTACATCCACTCCCCGGAGTCCTCCACTCCAGGAATTTCGCTACCAACAAATAGCTCTCCTTTTGCCCCCCTCGACAAGGCGGAGAAGCCCTTACAATACTCCCTTTCACCAACACAACGTGGCAGAGTGCCAAGTTCTGTTTTCACCCTCCTGGTGACGGTAGAGAACCTTCTCGTTTTTCTCCCTCCTAGAGAAGGCAGAGAGTACCTTTGAGGTCAGCAGATGTAGACGAGTCTCACCCTTAGAAAGCCTCCCACAAGTTCTTCCTGGGCCATAGGAGGAGCAAGTTGCAGCAAGATCGGAGCAATCATGTGATCTCCCTCACACCTCTTCTCTCTCACCAAGCTCACATTCTCCTTCCTCTCTCAACCCCTCAAACTTCTCAAGAGCTCTCCCTAGGATTTTCTCTCTTCTCACATTTTTCTCTTCTGTCACTCTCTCTCTCAAAATATGTCAAGTTTTTCTCATAAAAATGGGCTCCAAAATCCATGAGATTTCAAAAGTAGTAGCCGTTACAATCGTACAGTACGATTATTGGTCGTACAGTACGATATGTACAAACTAGCTTTGTCCTGGTATAAAGGTGTATGAATAGTTTAAAAAATAATAGTACATTATGATAATATATCGCACAGTACGATTCATAACACACTAATCATTTTGGGCGATAGCATGGACGATCAAATGTCGTCTCTGTTCATTATATGGTACGATCCACATCGTACCGTATGAATAGTAAAAATCAAGGCATCGTCCAGGATGAATTCCGGGATGATCAAATATTTTCTCTGTTCATCATATGGTACAATATTAAGCGTACAGTACGATGAGACCAAAAACACAGGATCGTCCAGGACGATCTCCGGGATGATCAGAATTTGTCTAAGTTCATCGTACTGTATGAAGGATTCGTACAGTACGATTTTCAATTTGTAATTAAGCCTTTATTTCTTGCACTAATCTCAGGTTAAATTAAGTATGTATTTAAAATAGATCATACCGTACGAATATAGGGGTACAGTACGAACGACGCAAAATATCATACTTAACTTATTATAATGGCTAGGGTTTTGGTTTTGAAATAGATCGTACAGTACGATAGCATTCGTACAGTATGATGTGTTCACAGAACACGTGTTATAATAGTAGATTGTACAGTATGAAATAAATTCATACAGTACGATTACCAGAGAATGAAAAACTTTATTTCTTACTTTTAAAAACCCTCTCCCCCTGTTTGTGTGCATGATTTCTCAGACTTACCTGCAATTTGTGGCCAGACTCAAGAAAATAAAAAATAAAATAAATAATAAAATACATTATCCGACTGATATCCTAATCCAACTAGTCTTGAGTCTTCCCGTTGTTCTGAGTGGCTTGTGATCTTCCTGAAATGTTAGTACTCATGGACATTAGCAAACATTAAATGATGTTCAATAAAAAGTAATTTAGGCACCATTATTTGTCATCATAAAAATCTCAATCTCGGGGTCATGGGACTCAACAAATTAAACCTCAAGTTATATGTAAAGATAGAAATATCCAGGCTTACGGCCAACGACAAAGTCAGCAAATTGATCTTCAACAGAATTCAAATAGTTTGGTTCTAAATCTGCTCATTTGGGAATCGATCTCCCGTTTGGATATCCGCTTTGTCTGGAAATCGATCTTCCAGTCAAAATTTAAATTTAACCTTTTCGATAATCGATCTATCGGTCAGGTCCTGATGCCTGCTTATTCGGGAATCAATCTCCCGTTCAGATTTTCGCTTTTTCTAGAAATCGATTTTATAGTCAAAGCTTAAATTTAACCTTTCTGATAATCAATCTATCAGTCAAGTCCTGATGCCTGCTTATTTGAGAATAGATCTCCCGCTTGGATTTTTTCTTTTTCTAGAAATCGATCTTCCAGTTAAAGCTTAAATTTAACCTTTCCGATAATCGATCTATCGGTCAGGTCCTGATGCCTGCTTATTCGATAATCGATCTCCCGTTTAGATTTTTGCTTTTTCTAGAAATTGATCTTCCAGTTAAAGCTTAAATTTAACCTTTCCGATAATAGATGTATCGGTCAGGTCCAGTTGCCTGCTCATTCGGGATTCAATCTCCTGTTTGGATTTTTGCTTTTTCTGGAAATCAATCTTCTAGTTAAAGCTTAAATTTAACCTTTTAGATAATCAATCTATCGGCCAGGTCCTTATGCCTGCTTATTCAGGAATTGATCTCCTGTTCAGATTTTCGCTTTTTATGGAAATCAATTTTCTAGTGAAAGCTTAAATTTAACCTTTCTGATAATCGATCTAGCTATCGGTCAGGTTCTGAGGCCTGCTTATTCGGGAATCAATCTCCCACTTGGATTTTTGCTTTTTCTGGAAATCGATCTTCCAGTTAAAGCTTAAATTTAACCTTTCTGACAATTGATCTATCAGTCAAGTCCTGATGCCTGCTTATTCGGGAATCAATCTCCCATTTAGATTTTTGCTTTTTATGGAAATCAATCTTATAGTTAAAGCTTAAATTTAACCTTTTTGATTATCAATCTATTGGTCAGGTCCTATTGCCTTCTTATTCGGGAATCGATCTCCCATTTGGATTTTCTCTTTTTCTGGAAATCGATCTTCCAGTTAAAGCATAAATTTAACCATTTCGATAATTGATCTATTGGTCAGGTCCTGATGCCTGCTCATTCGGGAATCAATTTCCCGTTTGGATTTTCACTTTTTCTGGAAATAAATCTTTCAGTTAAAGTTTAAATTTAACTTTTTCGATAATCGATCTATCGGTCAGGTCCTGATGCCTGCTCATTCAAGAATTGATCTCCCGTTTGAATACCCACCTTTATTTGGGAATCGATCGCCCACTTAAGGTTTTAAATTTCACCTCTCTGAGAATCGATCTCTCAGTTACGTCCAATTTTCACTTGATGAAAATGATCTTTCAATCAGGTCCACAGCTCCTAAACTTCATTGATCTACTTCAGTCAACGGCAACACATGTGATTTACTCTTCGAGTTCATCACACGTGTTGGGGTCCATTTATTGATCTCATTTTTGTATGAGGTCATCAGGTACTACCCCAAACTTCCGATTCTATATCTAGTGGTTGATATCCTGCCACCTCTCAATTAGTTCAAGAAATCCAAATCAATCATCCAGTCCAGAAATTGAACCTATAAATTAATCACACCTTCAATCAAATACAAGTCAGATCTCAATCAACCTGCATTCAAATCAATCTATCAACCATAAATTCTATTCAATCAATCAAACTTTAATCATCTCAAACCAACAATCAACATACATTCAAGTTTCAATCACCTGCTATTGCAGCCTCACACTGTAATCACCCAGCTTAGTAAACTATCCAGAATAGTGCACTGGCTACCTTTGACCTCATGTCAAGATCTAGATCCATTTCACTAGGAGTCTTATATATCAAATCCTGCATCATCAATTCTCTGAACCAATAATTAATTAATGTGATCTAAATGAGCTACCTCAAGTGATCATGTACATCAATTATCTTTCAATCCATCACTAAATAATCTCTGGACCTCACTATACTTCTTTGAGTACTGCTCCTAGTGATTAGGACTTGACCAGTTATCTTAATATACTCAATAGTTGATTTAGTCAACTCAACCCAAGTGACTCCACACCACACCTAGACTCCAACCCAATTGCTCTTGACCCTTGTTGATTGGTCAAATAGTCAAACAAGAGCTCAAGAGAGCATTCATTTGGTCAACTCACACTCAAACACCCTAATCATGGTTTCATATGGCTTATAGACTCATGCATTAATCCCTAGACCCATCCAGACTCCACTTAAGCTGGCTTGACCTTTGTTGACTGGTCAAACAGTCAACAATCACTTAAATGAGCTTATATGGTCAATGCAACCAATTCAACTCCCTAGCTCAAACTAGGCTAATCCAGCCCATATACCTGACTCTAGAAGCTTCCCTAGGTTCAACCCAACCCAGCCTTGCCTTAAGTATGATCCAATAAAGCCCAGCCAACTCGGATGGCCCCCTCCCTTGTGAAGATGAATTTTTGACCACCCCAGCCAGCACACTCAACTCCTCTATCCTCTAACCACCTGGGCCAGGTGTTAATCATCTCAGCAACCTCTCTGATCAATCCCAGCTGCTCCTTTTGGCTCCAAATGCTAAATAGAGCAAATGAGACGAGATTCATTCCTTTTAAGCTTTTTCCCATTCTATTCACTCCCAGAGAGCTCTACTATTTCATTTCGACTCCTTAGAGCTTCCTATCCATCATTCCATTGATTTTTTGGAGTTTGGAGCTTGACAGAGAAGAGATCACCTTCAAACCGAGAAGATTTCCATCCAAGTTGTTTTAACTCCCTATAGAATAGTCCTCCAGTCTCGAAGTCTTCAAGGACTTTGAGCGTGCATAATCCATGAATTCAGAGAAGTTCAAATCACTCTAATCCATCAACTATAGCTTGATAAATCTCTAAACCTAGAATTTTTCTTAGGTTCCAAAAAATTGCATTAATGGTCGTGGGCAATGTCCCCCATTCTTACTTAAATCCTATTTTACCTCTGTCCAAAGTTTAAAATAATTTTATCTTATATATTTTTTTTAGAATGAGATAGAAAAAATAAGCTTAGGGTTTTTCAGATTAGCTGAGCGGGGAAGAGAAAATCAGGATTGTCCGTTCATTCTGTTTGATATGGACGATCGTGATTTCATCGTCTTAAGGGTTTAATTCGACTTGTGAGAACAATGGATGGACAGATTCCATCCGGATTCATCTGATCCATTCATTACAAATCATGGGAATAGATCTGACTGTCCGATATCTCAGTATTGAGATCAAACCCTGGTTTTAAGCCAACTGTTGGATCTTTTCAGTGATCGATCTAAAGGCCATTACCGCTGCCGCGCTAGATAAGTAGAGGGACCATCCATTGACCACTGCCATCCATGTGGCTGAACCTGGCTGTGACTCGTGGAAAGCGCGTGTACAGTTAGCCGCCGCCGGCTAACTGTGTATTTAAAGCTCTTAAATAAATCTAAAAATATAGATAACTTTAGAAAATCATAGGATTTTAATGTCATATCCAAATTTATTGTATAAGTACTCATTCTCTTCAAAATGAAGAGTACTGTATTTTAAAAATAATTAAAATTTATTTTGACTAAAACTTTTGTTGATATTATCAAAATACAAAAAATAATATTTTAATTTTAAATAAAAAATAATGTATTATTTTTGACTGAAATTTGGTAGAGGGATTATTGGGTCTATGTCTGATCAAGCATAATTTTCTTAAGGCCATTTGATGTAATTTCATGATGTTTATGAATTTACAAAAATCTAGGTCAAAGTTTGGTTTAGAAGATTTTTAGAAATTCATAAATAATCCAATTTAAATTTATTCCAAGCATATCATAGCTCTATGGATTCAGTGAGAAGTCATATTCCACTGAGGATAATTCTAGATTATGGTATACTATACCTGATTTGCTTGTATCAAATTGGAATGAATCAGATTTGAAGATATTCCTGTATCTTTAAACCCCTTTAATTAATATTGAAACATCTAGTTTGTTATAGTAAATAATTGAAGTTCATAGGTCGCTATGTGACCTATGACTTTAATAACTAACTATAATCTTTCCATAGAGCATTAGGGCATTCTTATTATTCATGATTGTTTGTTTTGTTGTGCCTGTAATTTATTGTTAAAGGGTTAGAGACACTGATTGCTATCCTATAACTTAGCGACATTTAGGAACAATAATTAAGGATCTGTGTCTTAGTAAAACTTAGATCAATTTAGGATATACTCCACACTTCCCTTTTGGGATAAAACCCAACCTTAGAAAACTAGTGTCACAACCCCTTAATCAAATATACCTTGATTTGACAATAATTGATCTCAAACAACTATTAGATTTAGGTCACCCTTCATTAAGGGTCATAACCTTCAATAAATCCAAATAAACTAAATAAAATATGTAAAAATCTAAAATAAGCTCCATTTAATCTCAATCAATTTTGAGTCAAATCCACAATCATATAAAATCAAAATTAAGGTCCAAATTTCATTAAATAAAGACTAACCCTTAATAAACTTTAACTAACTAGATACATTAAAACTCATAGAAATTCTAATAAATAGTAAAAATATGAAATAAATCCTTTTAAAATCAAATCAAACTAGAAATGTAGTAATTTTAATTTTAAATAATTTTATAACAATAAAATTCATTAATAATACACTAATTAAGTAATTTCATTAATAATTCATTAAAAATTCTAAAAAAATTCTAAATATTACAATAAAATTCATTAAAAATTAAATTAAATTTTAATTAATTTAAACTAAATTAATTTGATAATTTTATTGATTAAAATCTATTTTAATCAATAAAATTTGATTATTAATTTAGATTAAATGGGTTAAGGCCTTTATGCCTAAAGCTTGATTCCTTTTGGAGAGCTTTAGGCATTTTGATTTAAAGGGCCTTTAATACGCATAAATAAAAGGAGATCTCCTATGTATTTTGCACGACTCCTTTTAGGAAGGCACTAATACATTTGGATTTGGAGATCTTCAAACAAATATAATAATAAACCGACCTTATACAACGTGCTAGATTCCTTCAAGAGGGCACGTAATATTGCATTCATAAGGTCCATTTCTCTCTCTTTAATAAAATTTTAGGGACTCTCAGATGAATACCTGTCTTCCATAAAAGATGGGTGTTTATTTTGAAAGTCCTAGGACTTATAAATTGATAACTTTCTGCACTTAGGGAGTTATCAATCTATAAATTCTTTAAAACTAAATTAAATAACTCTAACATCCTAAAATTGGAATAATTTAAAATCCAAGTATACTTCACTTAAAATTTAATCAAATTCTCTTTCGGCCTTTAATAAATAAATCCTAATAATACATGCAACTTGAACAATAATTCCTATTGGACCTATCTAAGCCACACGACCTCTTTTACACACTTAGATGCTTGCTAGGACACCCAACTCTAGCCTAAGCTAGGCCGGTGGTTTGTTTTAGTTTGTTTGTTGGTGTCTTTCCTAGAGGACACCTATGTGTGTTTGCTTACTTTCCTGTACTGCATAGCATACATGTTTATTTTCTGTCTGTACACTAAAGAGCAGAGTGAATTAAGTGAGGGCTGTGTACTTTACTTTCTATTTTTATTTTCCTGCATTTATAACTGTTCACAACGCACTCATAGTATGTATAATTATACAACTGCTTTTACTTTTCTGTACTTTACTTACCTATAAAGTAGAATTTATCTAGAGACCGAAGTACTTCTAAAAAGAAATATAAATTTTATGCTTTCTTAGATATGTTGTATATAGATTGAGTATGACAGTGTCTGGACTCTGTAAAAGAATTAAAAAAACTGCTTATACATATACAAATGGGACTCTAAAAAGTAATATCTTCCCCCAGGAGGACGTTCCTTTTTGGAATTCCATAGAAGACTTGGAGCCTGAAGACTATAAGTAGTTGTATTTAATTCTACTCTCTTATAGGCTTAGAACCCAGGTTTGTTGTTGGTGGAGCCTGGCCACCTTTACTTTATTACAAATTCTAGGATGTAACCGATAAATTTGATATTAATAATTTTTTCTCTTATACATACAACTGTCTCATGCATTATTAGCATTCGAGTAGATTTTCAATTTTTGTAAGCATATTCTATTGCATTTGATTTAGATTCCTTAACCACTCCTTGATTCCTAGGATAGAGCCATCTTAAATCTTGCATTTCATCGGCGAATTGTTGTGATTAGGATTGTTAGCTGGCAGCCCACTTTAGGCAAGTGGTAAGTCCAGATTCTATACATTTCTCTCTGCACTTTCTTCAATCTAATCAACTCTGAATCTTTGAAGTTCAATATTAAAGTCTATAATCTAAAGCATGATCATGAAAATTTAAATTAGCCTAAATATTTAGTTAAATTTATATATAATTTTAAGATTAAATAGTCTTCATTTAAATCGAGAGTACTCTCTTAGGAGATGTAATTAACTATAGAGGCTTGCCCCTATAGGGAGTCTAGATCCCAGAATAATCTAAATCCTATCTTAGTTTCCTTTCTAAGGTAGGTGAAAGATCTGTGAACGTAGATTAGTGCTTTATATATATTTTTTAAAATTTATTTTCATAATCAAAGGATAGGTATATGATTGATCTGCTCTCACAAGTAGGACAAATATCTTCTATATTTGATAATGGAAATAAATTCATAATTCATTAGTCTAATCGGGTTGATAGGATAATATGTGAGTCATTCTTTGGGATGATTTGTATATTCCCTATGTTGCATCTGAATAGAAGAATGAATTATAGTATTCTTTCTTTCAAATCAATAGAAAGACATTAGTCTGCTCCTCGGGGTGGTATAATGTTTGACTATGTAAATTTAATTGAAAGAAAATGTTTAAAATATAAATAAAGCAAATAACATGAGAAATGAAAGTATTTTTAAATTTAAATATTTAAAAATATAAATATAAAAAAATATTTTTCACAAGACTGAGTTTTTCTTCTTTAATATCTAAAAGATATACTCACAATTGAGAGTATTTAAGGGTTTTGAAATGGGATCTAGCTTGAAAAAAAAAATCCAATGATGCCAAATAAAAAGATGCGCAAAGACGCAAATTGAAAAAGATAAAACAAAGTGTATCAAAAATCAAAAGATGCGCTAATCAATTGACAAGAGGCATAAAAGAGCCCGCCAAAAGCAAACTCTCTTTTCTTTCAAACTTTTAAAACTTATTAAAATTTTAATATTTTCAAAGGCTTGATTTTGAATTCTATGATTATAACAAATTACTTAGGTATATTATTCTATAAGATATTTTTCTAAAATAAGGTTTTAAATAGATCTCTTTTTTTTATTTAATTAATTTTTCTGAGTTAGGTTTTTATTTTCAAAAGATGATTTTGCCCTAAGAGAAGTCTGAGCTAGGGTAACAGGATCATATATTCTACTATTTTTGAATTTTCATGATATTAATTTATTGGTCTTACAAATCTTTAAATTCAATCACATGGAGAATTTATCATATTTATGATCTGATAAAAAAAACTTTGCTTTTCTTCTTCTTTTTTGTCTTCTATTCTTCTTTTTTTTTTTTGGATTTTCCTCCTCCTTTTTGTGATGTCAAAAGGGGGAGTAGTGTTTGAGTTATTTTGTCGTGCTGCTTTCACTTCTGTTAGTGTTTTATTTAGTTTTGATTGTTTAATTATTTTTCGTCATAAAAAAGGGGTAGATTGTAGCGAATCTGATTTCAAAGAATATAATTTTTACGATAGAAAACATTTATGTTTCTCTATAACTACTTTGCCTACTAACATTTTAGGTCCACAAGATCAAAATGCAAATCGAACCAGCTCAAGATTGGGTAGATTAGGATTGAATCAATTTTTGGGGAAATTTCTAACTATTTTATAGTTTCTTATTTTTGATCACATCTTTCAGGACAAGCCAAAAATTGGCTTGGACGATCCGTTAAAAATAAAAATCCTAATTAGGGCATCCTAATTAAGGCAGTCGCAATTAAGCGTATCACCCTAGACTATAATTAGTTTCGGCCTGGACGATAGGCTCAAATCAGAAAGAATCTGCCGCCAGATCTATTTAGGCATCTTTTATTTTTTGACATCATCTAGGGCATCATCTTGGATGATGTAGTGAAATTATACCTAAATTAATCTTAGTTCTTTCTAGAAGGTCAAACATTGGCTTGGCTCCTTCTAGGGCAATGCTCAGGATGATATGTATTGAATTGAATGACACAATCGGGAGATCGGCAAGGATGATCAAGTTATTTTTCTATCGTCTAGACATCCATTCAGGGCGATATTCTATATGATATTTGTCATTTTGTACTAATTCGCTCGAACGATCAAGTTATTTTTCCATCATCCAGACATTCATCTAGTGCGGTTGTCCAGATGAAACTCATCAAGTTGAACTAATCATACAAGATGATGTACTATCATCTTGGATGATATTTGATGATTAGTTACTAATTAGGTCTAATTTTGAGCGCTTGCTTAAAAAGATCTTTTATTTTCTCAAGTAATAATATTTTACTGTTGTTCTGACCTGAGAAATCCAAGTGGAGAGAGAGAGCGAGGGAGAGAGAGAGAAGATCTTGTGTGGGGGAGTTTATGAGGGGTTTCATAAAGGTTGCTCAAGCAAGGATCCGCATCATCTTCTCCGATTGTCCTCCCTGGTTCCTTGGGTTTCTAGAGAGGTCTACTTCAGTATCTGATCGAGGTTCATGCTTGCTTCAGGAGGAAGAAAAAGGAGTTGGGTTCTCTACCTGCTTTTGGAGGAAGCAAAAGTACTTGGGTTCTCTACCTCATCGGGGTTGGTGGAAAGGAGTTTTTATATGGGCTTCTCCACCTTGTTGTGGGGGAAAAAGGAGAGACACTATGTTTAGTGTAATACTCGGAGGAGAGGCTCCGGGAGTGGACGTAGGTCAAGTTGACCGAACCACTATAAAATTATGGCGTGTTCTTTCTTATTATACTTTCACATTTAATTTCTGTACTTTAATTTCTATGGTGATTATTTGGTTATGATTGTGCTTTTATTTAAAGAAATTTTTAAATATTAATTCAACCCCCTCTTGGTTAGCCTTGGGACTAGTTAATTAGGGCTTAACATTCCTATCAAACTTTCAAGAAGTACTCTGAAAAGTAATAAAAATAGATAAGTGGCTGAACTCACTTACAAACATATTATCACTCTATTTATAGGATAACACAAAATTAGTAGGTGACACTGCAATGCTTGAACCATGAAATGAATTAGTGCTTCAGTACTAGTACTTTTGCATCACCATGGAGGTTGTTGATGTGCAACAATTACTTAGTGAACACAAGCATGTTACTTAACTGATAGATTATGTCCCTTAGAAGTTACAATTGTTATGCCACGGTGATGCTGAATTTTGAACACTATGTTTCCCGAGTGAAAAATTTGGCACCAAGGCGTGATAGATTGAGACACCACAACACTTGAAGATAATAAATACAGTGCTTCCAAGATGAACATGTTGATGCCACAATGCTTAAAGATAGTGAACACGATGTAGCCATGTCAAAGTGTTGTGCTCCGGTGGTGTGGAAAATGGTGTTGCAGCATAGAATTATCGGACTCCATCGTTTTGGACTCTACTTTAAGTTTTTTTCCATTTTAATGTTTTTCCTGCACACAAACAATTAAAATAGCACACTTAGATTGATAAAAACACATAAAAATATAACATAATTTACTCTTATCAGTGTTCTTTTTTTCTAATTTTTGTTACAAAAGTAGATAAGTTATGCTAGAAAGGTTGTGTGATATTCTTAGCATAAATTTTGGATAGGAGCGGTGATGATGTTTCTCTTTTAAATATTTTGATCATATATGAGTTTCATATTTCTTTTTTTAAGAGTTATTGAGTTTGCTTCAAATAGAGAAATTGAGTTCTATATTGATTATTTTTATGAACTGCTCTGCATAGGATGACACCTAAAGAGCTTTTGGAGTTAAAAGTATAGTTGAAGGAATTAGTTAATATGTAAATTACCCATCCTAATGTGTATTTATATGGAGCATGAATTTTGTTTTTTTTTTAATGAAAAAAGGATAGTATGATATGTACATATATTTATTTTACAAAATTGAATAAGATCACTATCAAGAGTAAGTACGCTCTGTCATTGATCGACGATATGTTTGATTAACTTAGAGTATATTCTATATTTTATCAGATCTACCTGAGATATGGATATTATTAGTTTAAGGAGAGAGAAGAGAATGACTATTTTTAGCACCTGATATGTCTATTATAAGTTCTTAGTCATGCCTTCTAGGGTGACTAATGTGCCGACAGTTTTCATGGATTTGATGAACATGAGATTCAAGGAATATCTCAATCAGTTTGTAATCATTTTTATAGATGATATTTTAGTTTATTTCACTTATGAGGAAGAGCATACAACTCATCAGAGGATTATTTTAGAAACTCTGAAGTAGCATCACCTTTATGCTAAATTCTCTAAGTGAAAATTCTTATTAAAGAGTATTCCTTTCTATGGTATATGGTGTAAAGTGCAAGTATTTCTATAGATCCCCAATAAGTTCACTATGCTGTTGATTGACCGAGACCAATTAATGTATCTGAGGTATGTAGCTTCTTAGGCATGGTCGACTATTACAAGAAGTTTATGAAGGAAGTTTATCATATTTTGGTACCTCTCATGAGACTAACACAAAAATTAGTGGCTTTTATTTGAACATTTGATTATGATGAGAGTTTTAGATACTAAAAGAAATTTAAGTCTTTAATGATGCTTCATTAAATGGATTGAGATATGTGGTGATGCAACATAGAAAGGTCATAACATATGCTTCTAGGTAGTTGAAGTCATATGAGAGAAATATCTAACACATAATTTGGAGTTTTCTAATATTGTGTTTTCTTTAAAGATATGGAGACACAATATGTATGAAGTCAAGTGTAACATTTTCACTATCATTAGAGTCTGAATTATATATTCACTAAGAAGGATCTTAATCTTAGGCAAAGGAGGTGTCTTTAGTTGATTAAATATTATGGTTTGATTATTTAGTATCAACTTGATAAGGCGAATATGGTAGCAGATGCTTTGAGCAAAAATCTTTTAGATTATGAAGTATTCTACTTACTTTTGATGAATATTTGATTCATGATATAGAAATACTATATTAGAGGTGAATCCTTTGATTAATCACATTTTTAGTATTATGGCTCAAATGATTATTCAATTGTTTTTACAAGAATGGATTCATGAAGCTCGGAAGTCAAATACACATATTTGAAATTAAATGAACCTATCAAGTATGGTAAGAAATACAAATTATTAGTCTCTAATTTTTGTGTAATCTTATAAGAATAGATTATGTGTTCTTAGTTATGAAAATTTAAGATCATTTATTATGTAGGAAGCTCTTTATTCATGCTGCACTACTCATCCAAGAAGCGAGAAAATGCACATTAATCTAAAAGGTATATTCTAGAGGTTTAGGTTAACGAAAGGAGTGACATATTTTATTTTGAAATGTGAAACCTGCTAGTTAGTGAAGGCTGAGCATTAGGGGCTTGGAGATTTTCTTTAATTGTTACGTATTCTAGAGCGGAAATGGGAAGGGGTAATAATAGAGTTTTTTATAGGATTTCATAGATTAAGATAATGACATGATGCCACCTAGGTCACGATAGTTCATCTAATGAAGTTGGCTCATTTTATTACTATCTAATATTATGATTTAGTGAATAAATTAGCACAGGTATATGTATAAAAAAATATTCTATTTCATGGGATACTGAAGGTGATCCTTTCTAACAGAGATGACAGGTTTATATCCATATTATAGAGAGGTGTTCAACAAGATTTGGGCACAAAATTAAATATCAATGTGACTTTCGTCCTCATAGTAATGGACAATCTGAGAGGATTGTTTAGGTATTAAAAGATCTTCTTAGGTTATTTGTTATGGAATTTGACAATAGCAAGAAATATTTTATACCTTTGATCAAATTTTCCTATAATAACATCTTTCAATCAAGTATAGGTATGGCCCATTACAAAAGTCTGAAAGGTAGGAATGTAGAACATCTCTATCTTTGAAAGAGGTGGATCAAAGAAATCTAATAGGGCCAATTTTGGATGATGAAACTATTGAAAAATTTGTCTGATCAGGTACATATTAAAGGACATACAAATAAATAAAAATAATATTATAATGCTAAGAATTTGGATGTAGAATTTTAGGTTATAGATTTCATATATGTGAAAATCAAGTTGTTGAAAGGCATTTGTAGATTTGGTAAAGAAAGATAGTTCAGTCAAAGGTATATTCGACAATTTGAAGTAATTGAAAGAATTAAAGATCAAGCCTATAAATTATAAATTTAAGATAATATGTCCGACATTCATAATGTATTTCATGTGCTACTTCTAAGAAAATGGGCGTCTGATTTTAAAAATCATGTGTTTGTTGAAGAAGTTGAAGTACATTCAAATATGAGTTTTAGAGATGAACTATAGAGTATTCTTGTCTTATGATATTAAAAAGTTAAGAAATAAATATATTATAATGGTTAAGATTTAGTGGAAGAATAAAATATAAATAGAGGATATTTGGGAGAAAGAATATGAAATGAAGTAGTTATATCTATATTTGTTTTAGTGATTTGAGTTTTAAAATGTTGAAGATATCATTTTTTTGAGGAGGGAAGAGTTGTAACACCTCCATATAAGTGCATTGTTCTTACATATTTTGACCCGATTTTATTTAAGATATTCCACTGAATTATTGTGTTTGAACTATTCTACATGTGAATTAGAATATTTTTTTTACATGCAAAAGTCTTTATGTGTCTAAAGAAATTCCTAAGAGCCTTTTTGCATATTCTACATGTCTAAAGTTTTTCCCCTGGGGCTTCACGATGCTGGTTATGCCTTAGTGATGCGCTCTATGGATTTTTGTAAATTTAATTCAGTGCATTGGTGATGTTATACTGTGGGCTTCTAAAGGTAGTGCTTAACACACGGGTTTGGATGCCATAGCCCTAGGTCTAATTCTTATATCTAAATTATCAAATTTCATTATCCCAACTACGGGTGTAAGCGAGCTCAATCTTTACTCAATAATAAGCTCATGAGTAGACCTTATCTAGCCACGAGCTTGAGCCCGAATTTGAGTTTGATGAAGATCGGCTCATGAGCTGGCTCGTAATTATATAACTAATTGACTTTTTTTTCTGAAACAAAATAGCAAAAAAAATTTCCTTCAACAAAATCTAAAATATGATAATATCGAGAAAAGTAGCTAAATATTCATAGAAAAGAATAGCCAGAAAAAATCTTATATTTTCCCAGAAAAAACTACTATGAATTAATGAGGCTATAAAAATTTTAAAAATGTAAAAAAAAAAAAGAACAACTTTGTATTATGTAGAGACAAAGCCGATTTTGGTCAACATCAGTCCATTTTAAGCTGAGGGCATAGTTTGAAAATTATTAGGTTCAAGATAGGCTAAAAAAAAATCTAGACTTTTTTATTTGAATTATATTTCTATTTTCTAAAAATGATAGTAAGTTTATACCTAGAAAACTTTCAGTACATAACTTGATATATATTATAGAGGCAACACTTTTAGACATTTGGATTTTTTTTTTCTAATTTTACACCTAGAGTAATAAAAAGTGCACTTTTAATTATCTTAAATATAATTTTGATCCAAAAAATAATTTTATACAATTAAAAATTTAATATAATATTTTGAACAATCTTTGGTTTTTTGGTTAAACTCTGAAACAATGAATTTTTGCTCAATAAAATTTTATATTCCCTACTATTAATACATTTTGTTAAATTCTAAAATGAGTTTATTCACATTTCTTTTACTTTAATATAATGAATTATTTTCTTATCTAGTTAAATTGTGTGATTCTAAAAATATATGATATTGGTGGAGGAAGTTCTGTTCTAATGCTAAATGCACATTCTGGTGTTAAAAATACATTATGGGGTTATATGAACACTCTGCTATGGTGTTATATGCACATTATGTTCTGGTGCTAGGCATTGAGAGTCAGAAGGACCTATTTTTTAATTTGCTTGCAAGTGAGTCATGAGGGCTAGAATTCTCAGAATTCTTTTTTGATGGGAGGTACAAGGGCATAATTAAGGGAAATCTATTACTTTCTATTGTGATATGTAAAGTACTTATTTATTTACCTTCATGTACTATTATTAAAGTTTTGATAACTATAAGCCCTCTTATACTCCATATATTAATTTTATGAACTTATATCCAAACTCATCTGAATGCTTAATAAATAAACTATTTTGAAATTAAATGGGTAAGTGCAACCTACTAAGTTGTATATGGTTACAATTTTTCTGCACTCTATTTTTGAGTTTGGGAAAAGGAAAATTATCAGTTGAGTAACTGAGTTAGGATCTGATATATCTGAGTATGTATAATTATTTGTTTTTTTAATTTTTGTATAGTCATGGTTAGTTATTTAAATTGTTTTATTTTGTGTTTCAGTCTGCACCCATGTACTAAAGTGTAAATATTGTATATACGTTTTAAAGAGATGAAAAAATTATGGATGTGTTATTTACTATATATTAAAAGTTATAAGCACCTAAGTGGGTTGTTATTTATTTTAAATTGAATTAAAAGAAGAAAATTTAAAAGTTCCCGAAACCTCGATCTTGGGTTTGGCCTATTGCAAGTCAACATGATAGGCCCTATTCCATATATGGGCCTTATCAGGTTGGGTTATGATACCCATAACCTACCACCACAACAGATAACACCCTAATTTTTAACTTGTAATTATACTATCTTTCTCGTTTGAATTTGATATATCATTTTCACATTTTTCCTCATTTACTTTCTAAGCTTCATTAATCATATTCTGCAATAAGGGATGAACCATCTTCTAGGATAAGACTCCAACTAGCATATTAGATGAATGTAACACCTCATATTCTAATCTCTCCATTTTTTAATCAATGCTTTCTTAGAAGTGATTAAATTGACTAACTCTCCTATAAATTTCCCGCTTAAAACATCAATAATCATGTTCACTCTATCTGGCTTATAAATAACATATAAGTCATAATCATTGATGAATTTTAACCAACTTCTCTACCTTAGATTTAACTTCTTCTAAGTGAAAAATATACTTCAAACTTTGGTTGTTGGTATAGATCTTACTTCTGACACCATACTGATAATGTCTCCAAACATTTAGTGCAAATATAATAGCTGCTTGATTAAAATCATGAGTTGGATAATTCCTCTCTAGCAACTTCAATTACCTTGATACAATAGCCAGTATCTTCCCATTTTGTTTTAACACTTATCTTAGGCCCTTCAAAGAAACATTGCTACACAACTAAAATTCTTACAAACCCGACTGAATTGTCAACATAAGGGCTCACCCCAAACATTCCTTCATTTTTTGGAAGCTTTCTTTACACTCTGATATCCAGACAAATGATTCAACCTTCTGGGTTAGCCTTCTGAAAGGGATTGCAATCTATAATAAGTCCTTCAAAACTTATTATAATAACTTATCATGCTAAGAAAACTATGAATCTCAATCACATATAACAGTTTCAGCCAATTCACCTTTACTTTCACCTTCTTGGGATCAATAGTAATTCCTTCCTTACTTATCATGTGCTCTAAAAAGCTATATAAGTGAATCAGAACTCATATTTTGAGAACTTAGCAAGCATCTTTTACTACCTGAAAGTCTCCAAGGTCAAACTCAAATGGGTTGCATGCTCTTCTTGAGACTTTTAATATGCCAGGATATTATTAATGAATACAATAGTGAATTGATTTAGATACTCCTAAAAAAATTAATGCATCAGGTCCATAAATACAAACAAAGCATTATTCACACCAAACAATTACTAGAAATTTATACTGGCCATATACTATAATTCATCTTCGCAACATCTTCAACCTTCATTATATTGAGGATACCCAACCTAGAAATCAATCTTAGAAAATACAACTGCACTCTTTAATTGATGAAACATGTGATCTATCCTTGGTAGTGGATACTTATTCTTCTTAATTATCTTCTTTAGTTCACAATAATTATTACTCATTTTCATAGATCCATCATTCTTCTTTATAAATGTATATGAGCTCCCTAAGGTGATCCTATATGCCTAATAAAGCATATATCCAACAACTCTTGGAACTGCACCTACAACTCACACAACTCTCCAGTACCATTCTACATTGTGTCTTCACTATCGAAGTTTTACCACACACCACTTAAAAATAAACTACCTCCCTCTCTAGAGGCAAACCATATAACTCTTTAGGAAAGACATCTAGGAATTCTTTTACCACTAAAACATTTCCAAGACCCTTAATAGATTTGTTCAAAACTCTTACATATTCCATAAATATAAAACTTCCTTTCCTTGAGGCCTTATCTATTTGTAGCATATAAATAAAAGAAGATAATGCATTCCTAACAGCCAAAAAATAAAACACTTTCCCAACTATACACAAACTCACTTACTTTTTATTACAATCAAGATAAGCCTAATATTCATTTGAATAACAAATAAACATTGTCACATCAAAGTTTTTCAAAGGTAATAAAATAAATTATAATTTTAACTTTGTATTTGCATTTTCAATTTCACACTTACAAAGTTGACTAGCTACCAAATAATCTCCACTAGGCAATAGAGAAGAAAAACTAGAAGCTAATATATCTGTTGTAACTCGAGCTCACGAGTTTATGTTTTTGATGATAACAAATATTGTGGCTCACATCCTTATCTCTACTTGTATTTGTAATGTAAAGTTTTTTGTGTGTAATAACATTTCAGGAACACTATGCACCTTCCAACAAAGATTCAATGCTCATGATTTGGTATAATATGTTATGTTGTAAAGATTTTTGTAATATTTATTAATGTATTTTTTATTTCCTAAGTCAAGTTCTAAAAGGGTGACCACACACACACACACTCAAGGGGAGTGAGATGGAGTCAAAACCAGAAGTTCAAATTTTGAACTCATCGCACTGTATAATTTATATCATACTATACAATTATAATGAAACTGTATGATTAGATCATCCAACTAATCATATTGCATGATTAAGACCGTCTAGGATGATCCATTAAGATTATGAAAAATAGCCTCCAATTATAACTTAAGCAAGATTTTGAGATTCAAATTTTGTTCTAATCATTTAGGATGATGTACATCATACTAGATGATCTATGACAACCATGGCTAAATTTATCCTATAATTAGGGAACTAATTATGGTTACTTTGTTCAATTTGATCATGTAGGATGATCAGTGATGATTGTACTAAATGACCAAGAGAATGCATAGGATGACCCCCAATCGTACAAGATGAAAACATAAATTTGTTAACTACTCATCTTGGATGATCTCAGAATCATCCTAGATGATCAGTACAAGCTCTTGAACTAATCGTACATAACAATGTAGTTTGTATTGTCAAAAAGGGCTATTTTATACTAATCATATAGGATGATTGTACCTGATCGTACTAGATGATCAGTACAAATTTGAACTAATCATATGAGACTATGTGGTGATCGTACAATATTATTAGGTCAAATTCTACATACCATACTAGAAGATCTTGCGATCGTACTATATGATCTTTGATGACAAAATTAAATTTTTAGGGGTTTTTAGCCCTCTATTTAAGCTGTCTCTAAAGACATTATAAGTCTCTTTGGCATGCATTGAGTCTACATTCTTTTGGAGAAAACTTAAAGAGAGAGCCTTGAAAGAGAGAGAGAGAGAAAAAGGTGGAGTTTGAGAGGTAGAAGATCCTTGTGGGTTTCAAGGGAGTGTAGGGGGGGTTTCACATAGTTTCTCCAGCAAGCTTTCACCTTAGTACCAATGTATTCAAGATTTGTCTTGAGGTAAGTTTTGAAAAGAAGAAGATCTTTTTGGTGTTAAAGGACTCGGCTACTATGTCGAGTCAGAGAAGGTAAAAGTTAATCTAGGTCCTCAAACTCACACTAGGGCGGGGGAGGGGGGGAGGGGGGGGGGGGGGGGGGGGGGGAAATAAGCCAAGGTTCTATGCCTATAAGAAAATCAATCCTATATCACACCAGATTGGTGGAAGAGTATTTGTAAAGGCTTCTCCACCTAATTGTCGGGGCTAAAGGAGATTTACTAAAGAGTATAGTGTAATACCTAGAACTGGAGATTTTGGGGAGTAGATGTAGGTCAGGTTGACAAAACCACTATAAATCTTTTGTGTGTTTGTTCTTGATTTTATTTTTTAGCACTTTATTTTTTGCATTTATTTTTGTGTTAGTTGTGTGTTTGAAAATCTCTATTTTTCTATTATTATGAAAATAGTTTGCTTTTGCATCAAGGGATAAAATTATCTATTTTTAGATGTTGAAAAAGCTTTAAAAAGGGGATTGTCTTTAAAGAAGTTTTTAAAATAACACCCTGCACTCCCCCTCCATACCCCCCCCCCCCCTTCCCCCCCCCCCCCTAACTTGGTTAGTCTTGAGACTAGTTCTATAAAGGGTTAACAACCTCAGAGCACTTTTAATATATAGAACCAAATGCAATTTATCCAACACATGTTTATATAGAAAAAATGACTTACTCTAGAATCAAATAAAATTTTGTAGGACTTCTTATAAAAAATGTCATACCTTTCACCATATCTAGTGCCTCTTTCGCCACCTTCACCTCCTGCCTCCTTCACCCATCAACTAGGCCACTAAGCCATAAACTGCTTCAACAAAATTGAATATGTCTCCACCACAGTACTTTAACCTACTAGCAACATAGTTAAACTTTGTCAATCAGTTTCCTCTTACTCTTGGGGGTTTAGAAAGTAGTAATACTTTGATCTTTATGAATAATAAAATGGTTCAATTATATATATACTCATCATAGACAAATAGACAATTTTTAAAACTAAGCCCCCAACTTCTTTTTCTTTTTGATACAAATAATTTTCTATAGTTCAAGTTAATTCTAATCCTTCCAAACCATCCTCTTATACCACCCTATGTTACCCTAAGATCTAATGGAAGGGTTAAAAATCTTAAACATATAATTAAAGCTCAAGCACTAATAGAGACAACCATAGATACTATAAATCTACATTAAAGCATATTTACACTAATCCAGCTCAAGAAGTTCTTAACATTAAAATAATTAAACACTAGATCGCAAAATATTAACTTAACAGCTCAAATTTAGAAGTGTCTGCTTCAATCATTTTCTACTTCGCCAGACATTTACCTTTTCCTGAAAGATTAGAAAACATCATAGGATAAGTATAAATAGCTTAGTAGACTTCTCTCCTAACCAATCATAATATTAATAACATTTAATTAGTTGAAATAAATATGATGACATGTAAAGAATAAACAAAGTAATAACAAAACCTGACTTATCATTTCAGGTTATAAGTTACACCTTTGAAGCCACTTTTATAGAGGGTTCAGATGCATCACACAACACCTAGTATCAGAGGTTCACTTGCATTTGACTTTCATTTTTAATTAGAGTTCATTCAAAATTTTAGGTATTATTAACATTTAGTTTAGAATATTTTTATACTAAATTTATAGAAGTATTAACATATACAAATAAATGAATAAAATGCACATGTCTTGATGCCTACTTATAGATTTATTTCTACTTACGCCTCCCTTTAACCTCCCATACTTGCCTCTAACAAGTAGTGTCGGATCTAGAATAAAATTGATTTCACATAACTCATTTTAGGAATGTATTTTTTCATATATTAGCCTTTGTAATATATCTAGGAATGTACTTTTTCAAATATAAAAAATCTCTATCTCAATGCTATGAATAGTGAAAATGCAAATGTAATAGAAACTAAATTACGATTTTAATGCAATATTCAAATAATACATAATTGCTAGTAAAAATCCACATTACTTCTATAATATTATTCCCATTGAACTTTTTTTATTCAAATTATAGCTTTAGAGGGGTATTCACATGAATATTTTAATACTTTTATATTACTATTATAATTAAAAAAAATTGTCAATCCATTTATATATTCTGAGAAAAATATACTTTTATTCATAACATTTTATAAAATTACTATAAATTCCAAAATGACTCTAAATATTATTATAAAATCTCTAACCTTTACTAGCCATTAATCTTACCAAAAGGCTACCAATCACCATCATATTAATGAAAGTCTTTATAGGATGTTAGACCTAATGCAATTATCCCATGGCTAACCAAGAGGGTGTGAATTGAAAATTTAAAAACTTTTTGGTATATAAAAAATCGTTCTTATAATTTTAAGCACAATAAAAGTTTCTTCAAACTAAACTTTTCAAGCAAAAAATAAAAATGTAGAAAATTAAAAATACTGTAAATAAAAATAAAAGAATAGAAATTTATAGTGGTACGGTCTAACTAGAGCTATGTCAACTCTCTAAAGACTTCATCTTCAGGTATTGCACTATTACCAAAGTGACTCTCATTTTTATCCCACAGCAAAGCAGAGAAGCCTTTACAAATCAACTCTCTTTCACCAATTCCCGATGCCATAGAGTACCATCATCCTTTTACACTCTCCAAGTGTTGGCAGAGGACCGTCGTCCTTTCATACTCTCTAAGTGTCGTCAGAGAACTATCATCCTTTCATGCTCTCCAAGTGTCAACAAAGAACTGTCATCTTTTCACACCATCCTGGTGTCAGCAGAGAACATTATCTTCTTCAAAGATATTCTCTCGAGTGACTTCAAATAATTAAGGAAGAAATTTGACACATTTATAAAGAGATCATCACCTTTGGGCAACATTGTGAATTCTTCACAAATCTAACTTTCAAGATCTCTCTATCCACACTCAAAAACACTAAATCAAAACACTGTCATGCTTGCTCTTAAAGAAAAAAGTGAAGAAGCATTCATCCACAATTAGTTTTTAGGACATTAAATATGAAAGATATGAAAAACCATATAGAAAACTAAATAATTTCAATTTTACCATCTATGACCGTACAGTATGATCGCACATCATACATACGATTATCAAAAAATTCATTCATGTAATCGTCTATAAACCAATTTTGTACTCTGATTGCCCTGTGTACAAATTGACATAGTATAGTACGATCAGCTCAATTTTGAATAAATTAATCAAGTATGATTCTATATGAAGTAATTTTATAAACTAGAAGTCATCTATATGAACCCAATATCATATAATATGATCTATTTTAATCGAATCATGCTTCATTCAATATGAAAATGGTCGAGTCCATTTTAAACTCTAGAAGTCGTATGTATGATCCTAGGATTGTATACTATGAACAATTCAAAAAATTTACCTGTTTATATGGATGAAAAGATTTACAACCATTTCATACTCTGGACATCATTTGTACGAATCTAAGATTGTACAGTATGAACAGTTCAAAAAATTATGAGTTCATCGGGACGAACTTGGATGTAACTATTTCATACTCTGGATGTCGTCTGTACAAAGGTAACTTCATGCAGTAGGAACAGTAAGAACAAGACATAGAAAATTTTCCTGGCATGGTTCGATTAACTACTTTCTAGAGGAATACTCAGGTCAAATCATCTTGTATGATCCAAAATCATACAATATGATTAGTTTTAAAAAATTACAAATTTTTACACTCCCAGAGAGTGTGTGTGCATGGTTACCCAATTACAATCACACTCTCTCAGACTCAAGAAAAGTATAAAAAGTACAGATTTCAAATACAATAAACCCTAATCTAATCTATCTTGAAGTCTTCAGCAGTTTAGAGTATGATTTTTCTAAAATATTAGTAAACATAAACAACAAAAATATTAGTTCCAATATATGTTAGAAGAAACAGTAATCAACACATTAAGATTTTGGAATCATCAAAAACACACTTAGAAACTAAGTTTGCTGAAAATTTAGTTTTGTGAAAACTAAGTTGCAATAATTAATGCAGTTACACCATTTATAACCGTTATGAAGTTTTAGGTTAACAAATCCTTCCAATGATAGATTTTTTTGATATTAATTTCTTAGATTTTTATATATTTATTTTAAGTTTTTGGTGTAAGCAAATATTCAATTAGCAAGCTCCACCATAAAGCCTAGCCAATATCTCCATGTGAATCTACCCATAAACTTTTATTTTGAGTGAAAATCTTGATAACGGTGTGCTCCACCTCTAGAAAACTACAACATCACCATAATGCAATCAATAATTTACATTATCTTTCTTACTTTTTAATTTAATTACTTAGGGTAAAATTGGTTAATTATTTATCAAAATTTGAGTAGTTTCCATCTTATAAACTAAGGCTTATAGGTTTGGGCATTTCATTTACTCAACATTTTATACATAAGGATATATGTTTATTAAATTTAGTATGTTTACATTTTAAATGAACTTTATTAAAATATGTCTACATTACTTAGGAAGAGCTTAGGATGTATGAAGTCTTTCTACCCCTCTCCTCATTTCGAAGTTTTTTAATCTTATACTACATTTTTTTCACCTATATTTTAAATTTCACTCTCTCACATCTATAGCCATTTCCCCCTTATCTCTTTCTTCATATTTATAAAAAAAAATCATCTCTTAACACATAAATTAGCTTTACATGATCAAATAAAAAATTTACCATGATAGTTGATTTCTTCGATCTTAGGATTCATGAAAATGATATTAAGATCAAGGAACCATTTGAGGAGCCTAAAACTCAAATATAAAGACTAAAAGACCAAATATATACTATTCTAAATTTTTTTGCAAAATAATAGAAATCCTATCATATCCCCTACCCAAACTCACAATACACATATAGAAGATAACATGTCTTACATAGATTAAAGAGAAGATCAACATAATATAAAGAATTCCAACCTAAGGAATACTCATAGGAACTTTGGTGATTTTAAAGGTCATTCTAGGAGAGTTAAAGTTATAGCTCTAGTCTATGAGCTACTCATGACCCAATATATTCTAAGCATGGTTAGTCAAAATGGACAATTTATTCAACTATTATATGATGGATGTTTTTTTTTTTTCTAAAATGAAATTAACTATATATGTTAAGATCTATTCAAAAATATACTTTTTCCAAAGAACAAATGTAAGAACAAACCACTTTTAATTGGTTTCAAATGAAGGAGATGTCAAGAACCAAATACTACGATAGGCATTGTCATAAGAAATTACTTGGATATTTATTAACTCCTAAGTAATGTAGTATCCCTATAATTGAATACCTGAATACCTTTGAAAACTTAATTTCTAGGATTGATTGTACTAATAATATTTTATAACTAGCCAATAAATTTATTATCATACTTAGGACGGACATGTAACATCCACTATAACAAAACTCAGATAATTAACTTAATTTAGATTAATTTTTTGCTTAATCTTAGTTTGTTTATGTATTATAAGTTCTATGGTGCTTGATTAACCCTAAATAAGCTAATAATTTGAGTAGGAAAAGAGGAAATCATGATCAACCAAAGTGTTATTGGAGCATTACGACATTGGGAGAGGCAGCGTAGTGACATTGTCCACTCTATTTGGTAAGGGAATTTATAGGGGCGCTGTGGTGCTGACTGGCATAACCTCAGATCACCCTCAAATTTGAGGAATATGGGAACATTTGGAATATTCTATTTTAGCACAGTAGTGTTGAGGAACTAAGCGCCATAGTGTTGGACCTAAAATGATATTTTTAAAAATAAATATCTAAAAACATTTTTTAAGACTCGTTAACCTTGCATCCTAGACCTTCACTTGTCAGAGATAGAAATGAGAAAAGGGAGAGAAAGGAAAGAGGTGAGAGAATAAATAGGGTGAGATTTGTAGGTCATACCTCATATTTTACTATCGGGCTAGTTAAAGATGCCATAGAGCACGAGGTAGGATTTTAAACACCTATCTTTGATTTAAATTCCAATAGTTTTATAATAAGTTAAAAAAAAAAATTTAAGTTTTATATTATTTTAACAATGCAACTTTTTGTATATTACTATATATTTTACTCTAAATACTTTGACTATAACAAGTCAAATTTTTACCAGTTGTTTTTATCTGTGATGATTTTTATGCATGTTGAGGAAATGAAGCCTTTCTAATTGTCATAATAGTTCTTTAAAAGTCTCAAAATATTGTTTTAGATATTCCTAAAAAATTATTATTGAAATGAATCATCATATTCATATGTTAAAGTCATAATAAGCTACTGTTACATTTAGTTTGCATAATTCATAGCATGATGTTGTAGAAGTTTTGATCTCTAAAATGTGATTAGTGTACTCTCTAAATTGAAATAAAGGTCTTGTATATTTTATTCTATCCCCCATTTATTTCATGTGGATGTAGGAGGGATTATGGCCCCACTTGTTGAATGCATGTTTGAGAGGTTATTATATTTTGTTCTATTTTAAGTGAAAGTGGAGTTGTAAGCATACATCGAGAAATTTGCATGTTATTCATACATTACATATTCTAAAATTTTCATGAATTTAGTACAACTAATTCTGATAACTCTGAATCTTCTATATATATTATGATGAAATAAAGTATTAGAAGTACATGAAATGTTCTGGTGGTGAGTTTATTTTTTAACCTCTATGAAGTCTATTATTGAAAGTACAAGTAGTGACTCTAAAACCAACTGCATTATGACAACTATTATGAGTTTATTTTTTGTTAACATTTAAGTTATATTTTATTAATTAATTAAATACTTAAATAATTATTCTTAATATTAGAATGGGTATTGATATGTATGATGGAAGTTTTAAAGAAATCTATTAAGCTAGTGAAACTCACTGTATTATGCTTCTTTGATATTTTAGGAAAAAAGGAAGGACCCAATTGAGTAGGGAGAGGAAGATATATGGACAAGATTGTCTGGTCTAAGATTTTAGAGGTATTTTGAAATCAAATTTTAATTCTTTTGACGTATAGATTACATATAATCAGATTATTACATATTTCATTTTATCTTTCATCTAAAAGCTTGGTCAACCATGAAAAGATTTGGAATGAATGAGATATTAAAAAAAAAGGGTGGTTAAAACTTTTTAACATCTACCAACCCTCTCTTTCCCTCCATTTTCCCCTCTAAAGCTAGTCTTGTAATGCTTAGTATTATGGGATGATATGCATTATAATTTTTGATTTTATGAACTAAAAGAATTTATGGAGAAGTTTCCTTCATTTGTTAGGTTCTTTGTGGCTTCATGTGTATGCCTTTGTTTGGTGAGATTTGGTTTTTATTTTTATTTCGTTATGTTATTCATAACTCCTCTTAAACACGTGCTCTAAATTTTTCACAACACTTTCTCTACTTCTTAAGTATCCTTTAAGACTAATAATCTAACAACTAATTTCATAAAACTATTCTAAACACTTCCACATAGCCATTGACCCAACTAGCGAACACTTAGACCTAGTAATATTCTCTACACTTCAATGTTCTATTAAACTCCATCAAACTCTACCATTAACTTTAGATCACAAGTTCATATCCTAATCTAACCTTCCACCATCATTTTCAATCATTCATCTAACATAAAAGTCAGTCCCTAAAGTGGTCTCCAAATCAACCAAAAGTTATCCAAGCTAGACTAGTCTTAGCATCCTACAAATATGCCCCTTTAAACCCTTCATCATTCCACCATATAATTTAAAACACCTCTCTAATTTTTAAATTAAAGATCCATAGTCTTTGATAGTCATTAATATAACAAAAAAGGCTACCTTCCTCCATCAATTATAGTTAAGTACATTTGAAGAATTGCTAAAGGGAGATCTCTCTACATGATAATGATCTCATTAACCTTGTAGTGCCAAACAATTTTCTCCTCACACCCACACTCTATATATGATCTGAATATATTATATTGCCTCTATACAAACATAATTAGAGAAGGCAACTACATACATAATAAAATAACTCAAACAAGTCAATTCTAAAAGAGATAGTGAGGACAAAATCATACAATTCAAATCATATTAAAATAAGGATTGAACAAGGTTCAAATCTCATTCCACCCATCATTGAACTTAATCAATCATACTGTAATATAATTCCAATCTAGACCAAATACTATTCTAACCATATTCGAACCCTACTAATTCATGTGGGAATAATATTCAAATATTATTCCCATCATATTCGAACCATATTAAATTATGTTTGAACCTTTCTTAGAAGTTATCCAAAATTTTTATAAGAAATAAAATATTTTGCATAATTAACTAATTTTGAATACTAAAAGCCATATTTATAATTTTGACGTATAAAATACATTAGTTTCAAAATAATTTATCTAAAGTTTGATTGGCCGAAAATTAGTAGAAACTCGTTACCGATCGAGACTGCTCGGCTTCAATTGATCGAACTCATAACCTCTCGCTGTTACCTAGCCGGAGGAGAAAAAACTGAGTTTATCTATTTGCTCCATTTGTTTTCCACTCCAATTATTTCTAGTGGAACCATCTCCAAAGCCAGGTATAAACTAAAACACTGATGCAGGTTTCGATCTGTCTTATGCTTCGATCATCTATAACCCCTGATTCTGTATGGCGCAGATAAGGGAGAATCGTAGATGTTGAGTACCAACATCAATCCATCGGGAAATCCAATACCTAGTTCATCAGTTCTTATTGCAGCATCGAAGCACATCGCCTTTAAATGCCGAGCTGAGAACATGGCCTTCATCAAGTGTAAGAAGAAGGATCTAAACCCAAAAAAAGTCTTGACAAGGACCGTGAAGTCACCTATTGCATCCTATGTCTGTGAGAATTCACATCTGAAAGCAATCTTTTTCACTTGCTTGCGTTATATATAAGACATGGTTGACTTAATTCACATAATTTGCTATTTCCGCTAAGATCTTCTTCGTGGTTGGAAGTTCTATAACTATCTATAACTGGTCATGGACACTCTGGGAGTTGCTTTTATTATTTGGTTGCATGCCAGTTGGCTTGATCCAACTTTCACTCTACTTTTGAAACTATTCATGTTCTACGAGTTATATAATGCCATAAACAGTGACCCTTTTTGTTATTTCAAACCAACACACGTTCAAAGTTTTTAAAGTTTGAATAAGAATGTTAATTTTTAATGTAAATCTGAAGCAGTGATTTTGCAGTCAATAGCATATGACATGCTTAGAATGTAGGCCTGAAGCTATGATTAATTTTCCTTTATTGCGGCATACATAGAGGTCATAGGATCACATAATGGAAATAATCCTTTCATGGTGTATGATTGGTACTGGATAAATAAGCTTCTTTTTAAATATGCATTGATGAAATCCTTATGTGTTTGCTAGTATATTATGTGATACGCTCACTATGATTGTTTTTTTCCTCAACAACATCCTTATTTTCTCATGTCATTTGAATGGGTTGAAATAAATCCCCTCTTGGTAAATCCAGAGTGGGATATCTTTCCTTAGACTAAAGAAAGTTGAAACGTTAATTTAATGTTCATGTTTGAGTGAAATACTAGCAGAGGTCCTATTTTTAGCATGAGCAGATGAGACTTTTGGATGTGCAAAAAAATTTGTTGGATATATGGGCATGTTGATGATGCTCACACAATACTATATTTGATAGTTGTGCAAGTATTCAACTAAGATGCACAGACATGAACACGGCGACAAAAATATGACTTGACATGGACATGAGATATATCAATTATAGAAAATATAAGACATAGACATGGGTTGAACATGGTATTGTAGTTTCTATATTTTAAAAATAGTATATAAAAATTGAATAATTATAATTTTAAAAATATTTTCGAAATAATAAGTCATTTAATAAGAATTTGTGCTTAAAATAATTAACATTAGGATGTCGAGAGTCAGGCATTGATGCCGTTTATTAGTCATTGAGAGAGGAGATGACAATATTGTGGAGAGTCGGGCATTGATTTTATGAAGTAAATATCAGGAATCAATGTTTTTTTTTTTTTTAAAAGAAGTGCATCAAATTGCATTATGTAAAAGAAAAGAGGCTAATTACAATTGATAAGAAGAAAAAGAATCATATTCCTCCTTGATTGAATTCAATAACAAGGGAGGAATGTTATCAAAAGAGAAACTATCAAAAAAGAAGCTACTATTAAGAGCCATAGTAGCACATACATTGGCTACCTTATTACATCTTCTATGAACATGATGGAAAACCACTTTATAGAAGTCATTGAAAAAGAGAAGCTCGTCCGAAGGCCAGCTATTCATAATCCACTTATTCTTTTTGAAAGAATCTTGGATGGAAGTAATGACATTGAGGTTGTCACTCTCTATAATCACCCCTTCGTACTCAAGCATCCAACTCCTAATATATTCCCTCACCGAGAATACAACCTCCAATTCAAGTTTGGTTATGTCCCAATGGACTTTATTCTTCCCAAAAGCAAGAATAAACCTTCCCTTATGATCTCTGAAGATGCCACCGATTCCAGCACAGTTAGATCTAAGCAATGATGCATCTACATTGATCTTCATCCAGTCTTTCGGAGGGGGGCACCAAGACTCATGAGACTCCCTAAGGAGATTAGTTCCCCAGATGGAAAGATGTGGACTAGCTTTAGTAATGGCCAGAGACAAAGCATTTGAAGCTACCACAGAAGAAGGCAAAGCAGCTTTGCCATGTTTCACACCATTCCTATTCTTCCAAGAAAGATAGACAATAGTACAGTAAATTTTAACAATGCCAGAATTCCGAGAAGTCAGCCTTCTTAACTCCTGCAAACAGCTGTCTAGAGAATGGAAAACTGGAATGGAAATGCCCCAATCAAGCATCTGGTTAATAACTGCAATCATAAATTTGCAATGGACCATAATGTGTTCATAACTCTTAACAACATTACAACCTCTAGCACAGGAATAATCCACAGTATTCCTACAGTAATGAAGAAACAAATTCATGGGAATTGCATATTTCCCAAGCCTCCACCAAAAAATCTCAACCTTCTTGTTGAGTTTGAGCTTAAAAATCCATTTATAATAATCCTCATCATCCATATTGAATTTATAATTCAAAATATACTCTAAAGATAGAGCAGACACTGATTTTCCTGAGTACATTCTCAGCAACTCCCTCCGGTCCTCCAACCCAGGATCAATCTGAATATTGTTGATCAACAAAATGAAATCAGGATGGAAAACTTCCTGAAGTAACGCATAATTCCACTGGCCTTCATTCAATAGCAGTTGGCTTACATACATCCCTTCCAACGCAACACAATCCACCAATGTAGGCCACCTGTTAATGCACTTGTCCAAAACCCAGATATCATTTAACACATTGACCTTATCCCCACTGCCAAGTACCCATCTGGTTATGTTCTTCAACTTTCTTCCCCCATCAAGCAGAATTTTCCATGCATTTGACGTTACTTTCTTGTGCGTACCATTCATTATATCATCCCCATATTTGTGCTTGAGTTCTGTGGCAAAGAGTATATGGTTTCTGAAAGAAATCCCAAGCCAACTTAGACCTCAACGAACTAACCCTCATAACTGGAGAATGAAGACCCATCCCTCCCATACTTCTCGGCTTGCACAATTCTCCCCAAGCCACATAATGAATACTCCGATCTCCATCAGGTTTATGCCATATGAAACTTCTACAAAGTTTCTCCATCTCATACAACACTTTTTTAGGAACTAACGAATGAGTTACTAAAACGTTTGGCATAGACAAAAAAGAGCTAGTAATGACAGCAATCTTACCTCCCAAAGATAATGACTTCTTACTCCATGCATTGAGCCTATCCATGACATTACTCAACACATCTTGAAAATCAGCCATCTTTAATCTATTAAGGGACATCTTAATCCCTAGGTAGCTCATCTCCTTTACAATTTTGTAACCAAACAATCTGGCAATCTTCTTCTTTATTGGATATCCCAACACCTTGCCAAAGAGAATATGAGATTTACTAACATTGATCCTTTGGCCCGTCCATTTGCAAAAATCTTCAACAATCTTCTTCAAGGCTTTAGCTAAACATATAGAGACATGAGAGAAGATTAGCACATCATCTACATAGAGAAGATGTGTAATCCTAGGGCCTCTAGGAGAGACTCTAATACCAAGATCCTATCCCTTTTGCTTAAGAGAATTAGAAACCAACTGGAAGCACATGATGAAGAGATATGGAGAGAGTGGACATCCTTGACGAAAGCCACTTTGAGCATCAATCCACTCAGAATTCTTCCCATTAATAATGATGGATCTCATCTATAACACATTCCATGAGAAGGTTAGAAAACATACAAGGGAATCCATACCATTTAAGAATTTGATCAAGTGCAGGCCATCCCATGCTATCGTAAGCCTGCTCCATATCTAGCTTCAGAGCCATCAATTCCTTCTTGTTCTTGGATATTTTGAACTTGCAAAGATCTCTTGAGCCACCAAGCAATGCTCAGAGATAGACCTTCCCGGCACAAAAGCCATTTGCTCTTTAGTGATCATTTTGGAAATACATCTCTTCAATCTATTAAATAGAATATTGGCTGCAATTTTATAATTAGTCTGGCATAAACTAATCAGCCTGTAGTTGGATGGAGTTAAAGGGTCTTTGATTTTAGCAATCAAAACAATTAGAGTATCTTTCCAATTCCTACTCATATGACCAGAATTTAGGAAGCACTTAATAGCTTCCCATAATGCTTTCCAAACAATATCCCAATAGCATTTATAAAAAATGAAGTGACTCCATCCATACCTGGAGATTTGTTGTTTCCTTGCTGCAAAAGTGAGGCCTGCAGCTCGGCCACTGTGAAATCAGAGCTCAAATTAGCAATATCATCTTGGCTCAGTTTCTGGTTCTCCGCAGCCATCGGCCAACCTGATAGCTCACAGTTTCTATATTTCCATTTAGCTTCAAAATATTGAATAAAAACCTTCTCAATTTGATCATATTCCTCTGATATGTTGTTATGCACATCTTTAATTTGAACCACCCTATTCTCATTCCTTCTAGCCGTGGCAAAGTTGTGAAACAGTTTTGAATTAGTGTCTCCTTCTTCATGCCATCTAGCTTTTGCCCTTTGATTCCACCAAGTAGATAATCGCCTCAAAGTCACATTAAGCTCCTGAACTTTGCTTCTAAGCAAAAGAAGATCCTCATTAGTCCAATTTTCACCCACAACTTCTTCGATTTGAAGTTCAAGAATTTCCTTTTTCAGATCTTCCTTAAGTGTCTTCAAATCCTTACACTTATTTTTACTCCAAAAGAATAATGCTTTCAGCGTTCTACTAGTTTTTCTCTGAAGGATAGCACTTTCATCACCAAAATCATTCTTCTTCCAAGAATGATACACAATGCTTTTAGCCTCTGGATAGGATCTCCAAGTATCCTCAAATTTAATACTCTTCATCTTGAAATGTGTCCTCTCATCCAATTTAAAGACAGTTGGACTATGATCCGATGCCACTCTTGCTAGATGCCTAGTAAGAGCTGAAGGAATTTTTTGAAGAGCAATCGAGTTCACCAAACATATATCCAATCTTTCCCAAATCCGAGAGGCTTCTTCTTTGTTATTGCACCAAGTGAACCTTGGTCCAATACTTCTCACATCATGAAAATCTGAGTTTGTCATAACTGTTTCATATCTCCGGTCCTTTGGAAAATAAGAACCTCTTACCTCCTCTCTTCTCCTCCTTGTTCAATATACAGTTGAAATCCCCACCAATGATAGAAGGATTAGGATCCTTCATACCCTCTTAAAGCTGTCTTCAAAGATCATCCATTTCTTTGCAACACCGGCTCCCATACACCGTGGCAATCTTCCCTGAACCCAAGCTAGGAACCAAGAGGTCCTCAATAATCATTTGGGAAGAGGTATCCTTAACCACAAACGACACACTCTTCTTATCCCACAGCACCAGCACCCCTCCTGAAAGACCAGCAGCTGGAACATGGAAAAATTCCCAATCATTCCCAATGAGGTAATCAACCTCCCTCCTACCAATATTAGTCATCTTAGTCTCCAAGAGACCAATAAAACAAACATCATATTCTCTAAACATCTCCTTCAAATACAAGGTGGCCTCCCTCTTCCTAGTCCCCCTGCAATTCCAAAATAACAGAGTAGACATTACACCCTTGCTGGGGATTCCTCCCCATACATGGAACTCACCCTTCCATCCCTTCTCTTCTTCTTGTGTCCTGTTTCAAGAGGTCCCAAGGATCTTAACTCTTTGGCAAGTTTAATCTTATTGCCCCCACTGTGAACACCCATACCAACATTCATTAAATCTGGGTCATTCAAGTTCATTCTAGTATCTCCATCCCCATCGGTCTCCTCAATGCGGTGAGTAACCGATTCTTTCAGCTTATCAACATCCTCAGTGTTATTCACGGGTTCTTCTCCAGTATCATCAAGAAGAACAGCAAATCTGTTATTGACAGCAATTAGTTGCATCTTTTCTTTCACACTTTTCTTCTGCCCATCCACTGCCTTCTTCTGATCAGGCACTTTATCAAACACCATACCAGGAATACCTTCAGTATCTAAATTCTTCTTCTCAGCTGGGATTACTTTCTGCACAAAGTTGTTCCCCATATTCTCCCCCCAGGTGCCTTGATGTTCATTCATTCGTCTACCACCACCATTCTCCTTAACAAAGCGTTTATTCTTGAATTGTACATATATCCATGGGCCGTATTCTGACTTAATCACAGCAGGATTGGCTTCAGGAATTATCTTCCTTGCTTCATTTGTAGCAGGTTTACTAGTATTATGATCTGTAATCCCCTGAACAACCTCAGCAGGACATTCAGCCTTATTATGTTCCACACGACCACAATGATAATAAAATAGATCAACCTTCTCATACTCCACCCGTTGAAAAAACCTGCCAGCTGATTCTTCTACCCAATTTCCATTTGGTAGCTTCTTCTCCAAATTAATTTTAACACAGACACGAATGAATTCCCGCTTCCCTCATCGAAATGTATTCCCATCTATATACATCGGCGTACCGAAACGAGATGCTATTCTCGCTATGTTATCTTCGTCCCAGCAGTATAACAGTAAACAAGGGAATCTGATCCAAATGGGAGCGGATATCCCCTTGAAGGAATAAGGATCAAATGCAGAGGTCCACCTATCCATTCCGACAATGTAGCCACCGACATACCACGGTCCGCCATTGAGAATTTCCTCCACAGCCTCCTCCTTCCTGAATGAACAGAGGATCTAGTTCATGCCAATTGACGTTAAATGGAATCCCCCATACTTGCTCCACTATCTTCTCAGTTCTATACTACACACTGGGAACGACACATTATTGCCCAAAACTTTAATCACAACAGAATGTCTCAGAACATTTTTATTTTTTTCTTCCATCTCCGAATTCAACTTAACAGCAACCCCATCTTCCGATAATTCAACTTGCTCCCTATTCAAATCGATCTTGATGTGCTTCGGCTTCCTCCAGGCTTTAATAACCTCTTCCCTATTTTCTTGTTTATTAAGATCATCCATCACAATTCCGCTAATTATCGACTCCATTCCAGGATTCTTTACAAGATCAACATTAATATCCCGTTCTTGACCATTCATAATTTTCAGAGCACAATCCCCACACCGACCCTCATTCGTCTCAGAAGTTTCAGAAAATCTAGAACCATTCAAGAATTCATCACCTGAATTCGTAGAAGCAAGAATATGTGTACCTGGCATCATAAGATCCACATTCCTCATAGTCGTTCCATCATCCACACTCGCTTTCTTTCCCTTGCCTTCAACCACAGGGTGATGATCTCATCCCTTTTCTGATTACCACCCCATTAGCGCCTCTACCACCAGTTCGTAAAGAAACTAGAGGTCGCAAAGCAGCCATGACATCATCAGAGAACACCGATGATCATCCGGCGGCTGCACCACCAACTGTGAAAAACCGCGGGAAATCACAATTCGAATAGGAAAGATGGACTTTTCTCTCTCTAGAAACCAGACGTTCTCTCTCTCCAACTATAGATAACATTCAATCGTATCGGGCATCAATGTTAAGAGGGCGTTTATCATTGATGTTGAGAGGGCGTTGATCGTCAATGTTGAGAAGGAGTTGGACATAGATGAGATTTCAAGTTGTGGGTGTAGAAATTGATATCATCAAGTATTAATGTTAAGACGACGTCAGACTTTAAAATGTAGATTGTTTTGAAATGTTGATGTTGTAACTACATCAGACATCAATGTTGAGATGCCATCAGGCATTGTTGTGAAACAAAGTTGTAACCCATTACAAAGAAATGAAAATGAGAATATTTGATGAATGAGCTCTTAGGTGTGGGTGATTGATTTGCTGTTGCGGATAGGAAATAAGAAATTTAGTTTTTATATTTTAAATAAGTAAAAAATTTTAAATACACAAATTATATTTAAAAAAAAATGATAAAATATTTAAGATACATGTATCTAATGTTTATTTAATATTTTTTTAATCAGAAATGTTTTCAGCATGTTCGACACTTATCCAAGGAGTGTCGGATGCGTGTCATGTCGGATAAGCGTCGGACACTGCATGCCTCTTTGAGAAGAAGTGCTGGTACATTATAGGTATTCAATTATTCAATCTCCAAAAAATTTGGGGGATTATATATTAAGTGCTTTTGAGTATGCATGCCTAAGGTGCGTGATATTTCTTATGAGGGGAATGCAAAGGTGGCACTTAATTAGAACCGTTGGATGTTGGCATGTAATTGTTGAAATTTATATTAATCCAATCTATTGATAGAAATGATCTTGAGACTGATAATTGGATGGTTTACAATGAATAGAAGTCAACTTTTATATTCCTTGACCAATCCAAACTTTGGTTAATATATGATTTATGGGAGAAAAACTCTTTGATGGTGGTATTCATTTTATTTAATTATTTATTATTATTTTTTTTATGTCCTTAGTGCCCAAAGGTAATATGCAGTCCTCTCCCTTCTCATGGTTAACCCGGATAGAGATGGAGCTTTCCATCACTGTAAGGTCGGTTTAGGATTGTGGGTGTGGTTCTTGAGTTAATGGATTGGTAATGGGTGCCCATGAATACCTTTTATCCTGTAGATGGTGTTACTCCTTAGGGAACTTTGTGAAGGAGAAGTGATTCAAGACAAATAAACTCCTTTGGTGGCAATTAAGGTGCACCCAAGCCCCGCCTTATTTTTCTTTTTGATCAATGGTACAAATTATCATCCTCAAAAAATGGAATGCCTTTCAATTTGCTTCTTACTTGTTGTTGAATGCATTGGATGATCTTTTACAATGGAGTAGACAATGAGGCCCATTGTGACCAAGGTATCAAATCTATTAAGGGAAAGTTACTAGTGTTGCCTTATAATTTTGGAGTGATAATGAAAACTATAATTTCACATGATGCTCCAAACCTGTTGTTGAAAGATAAGGTGTGAGTGAGTTCACATTGGATTCATCTCTCTTGGTCCACTGATTCTATTCTAGCCAACATTTAGCCATTGTCCATAGGAGTTATGGGAAGGGGGCTTTATTGCTTCTAGTTGGGAGTCCTATCTGGCTGCCTTATCTTGATATAAAAACTAATTTCATGGGTAGGTTGGCTTCATGTAAATTGCTTCTTAGTGGATTAGACATTATCTTGACATGCTTATTTATCTTCTTTTTATGAGACGGCCGGTCCTTTCCTTGGGAAAATAAAAAATGTGATATTATATCCTTTACGTTTATAAAAGCACAATGTTACATTACTTATTGATTTAAGCATTGCATAATAAGATTGATATAAGAAAGTTAAATTAAGATGTAGACCTTGAAAGAATATAACACTCCTATGTGTTCCCGTTATTGTAATTTGACACCAAAAACTTGTTGCAACGAACTTTTGAGCTTGTCAACACTAATTTCTCATATTTATTTGTCTGTAAGGTAAAAATGATCAAAGTTGTCCATGTACATGTATATGGTACATTAAGTATAAGATGACCTTTGATATTTAGAACTTTGAAGTGCTGGGCTTGTTGTAGATCATAAAAGTTCGGTTTTAACTTTCATGATCATTACATTTGTGTCTTATATGTTATTTAGGTTTAATTTTGTCTTCAATAGCTACATTGTTACCATTTTTCCATCCATAACAAATATATTTTATGGCCTCTAAATGTCTTATCTTTAATCTTATGATTGAATTGCACGTTCTTGTACAGTTTTACAATTTTGTGGTATCTCATGATTATTATGAAAGTAGTGATTTTGGTGGATGAAAAAGGTTTATTATTGTACTCAAAGAGTGATTATGGACATTCAACATATTTAATCATCATCACACTTAACATTGACGTTTTTGTTATTCTAACCACTCATCTCACATAAAAAGCATTTATATACATCTTGAATGCTTCATTGAAATTTATTCTTAATCATATCTACAAAGCTTAACTAAAGGAGAAAAAAAAGAGTAAGTCATCATTATCACACATGGCTGTTACTTATTTGATCTCAATTTGATCTGACCATGGCTTCAAATTGACCCAATGTCAATTTGTTCGATCTTGAACGAAGTTAAGCTTAGGCATGGTATATATGATCACATATGGAGCCGAGTAAGGCTTGGTTAGTTAAATTTGTTTGGATTCAAATGTTGTTTTGATTTTGGTAGGTATATATCCTTGCATCTATAAACATACATGAATATATCTATAGATGTATAAATGCATGAATACAATAAACATACATATCTATGCATATATATGCATGCTTATGCATTGTGATTCAAACTTTATAGCTCAATTTGATTCAGTCTTGACTCATAAAATTTAATTCAAGTGGGTCAAGCTCATTAGTTGTCTTGTAGTTACAACTCAAGCTTTAACCATGGTAAAGAAATGATATGATTTTCATTGAATCTTTGATCTTATGTCAAATTTACAATCCTATTGTCATGGTTGGTTGTTGCAACCTTTTGTCTAAATCACAATGTTCATTAGCAAATTTTGTGGGACTAAATGTGATAACCATGAACATGAAACATGTTCCCTTCTCTTTTTTAATCTAAGTTAACCAGATAAAAAAGAAAGTCTAATATTATTGGTTGCATTGTATGTATTCTTTGAGGGTTATCAATTTTAGCTCAAGCAATGGCATTGCAACTAGTTCGGCTTATTTTTAGACTTTCTTTGGGCTAGCTAGGAACTCCTTTAAGATGAGAAATAATTTGGAAGCTGAAAAACTATTGGATTGGCTAAATAGTTATTTGTTGACTATATATATGCATGCTTGCATAAAAAATATGTATGCTTGTACACATGATGGTGGTTGCAAGTTGATGGAAGGATGCAAAAACTAGAATCTAGAAACAATATTGAAGTATCAAGACGTAGAAGAAGTTTGGGAAGGCTTTAGGATGCAAAAACTATCATCAAGATAGAAATAGAATGCTAGTAGTAGGCTTAATGTTTGTGGTGGTGTGATTGATCTTGCCATATGGTGCTTCTCCATGAGCCATTAATTTTTATCACTAAAAATATTACCTAATTTAGAGGTCAACCATCATCATTATTGTCAACATTGCAACCATCATTTAGACTTCCATCTCCTTTCATCGAAAAGCCAATCCAATAATTGGTAATTATTTACTAAAAATTTTATTTAGCAAACCAACCATTCTTAAACAAAAAATTGGAAGATGTAATTTAATTACTTTCTTGTTTATATTTTAATCCTTCCTGTCATAAGTGTTAACTTAGTGATCTTTCTTTTTATTCTTATCTCTTTCCTTTGAAAAGCCATTCCAATAGTTGGCAATTTATTTCTGAAAAACTTCATTAGTAAACCAACTATTCTTAAATAAAATATTGAAAGCTCTAATTTTTGGGGCTTCTATCTATATCTGAATGAAAATCATTGGGCAATGATAAAAAAAAACTCTATCAAGAGCTCTTTGGCCAACATTTGGGAAATGATATTCCCAAAAGGAAGTAATGTGGAACTCTCCAAAAAGAAACTGTATCATCCTGCTTTTCATTAGACCATATATATTTTTATCTATCAAAGGACAATCAATCAAATCAAGGTAGTTGGCTAGATCAGTTGGTAAATATTGATCTCCTAAATAAAAATTATATTATTGAAATCCTTGCACAATATCCATTGAAGAAACAATTTGGTGACAACATAATAGTATTCAATCCAAAGCAATATGTTTTCTTTATCATCAATTAGAGAATAAATAGCGGAGAGAATAAATCCCTACAGATTTGCTTAAAATGAATAAAAATAAAGAACAAGTCAATAATATAGCAAATTGACCTGACAACATAGGAATTCTGCATCAAGTTAAGTGTATTATTTGGGTTTTCTAGGTAATTAAACAGATCAAAGATCTACTAAAGGCACCAAAAACTCGTTCTAAAAGTTTTCACCATTTTTACACATCTTTATAGCTTTTATACTTCTTTTAAAGAACTTTCAGGCATTAAAATGATTTTATAAATGATAAATTAAGTGCTTTTCTTTTGAAATCTTGTTATGTATTTAGAGAGTTTGTAAGTATTGTAGAGTGTTTTTATATATCCTATGAATTTTTATGGCTTTGATGGTAAGAGTAACATAGTGATTTATTGTGCATCAATTTGAAGCATAACTTAGGGAAATGATATATAACCTTAAGGGAGAGAGAGGGAAGGAAATTAAAAACAATCCTAAGGAATAGTGAGAGAGGGAATATCCCAAGAGGTTGAAGGGGTCATTGTTTTTCCAGGTAAGGAGAGAGGAGAATTCTTATGCAATGGCCTTATGTTAAACTTTAATAGCTTAGATGGAAATGCAAAACCATCACATGAGAGCCTTATTACATAAAGCAAAAAGAATGGATCCATCACATGCTCAAAATTTCTTCATGCTTTCCAAACAAGGCTAATGAGATAAAAGTATAATGGAAACTCAAATGCTCAAATGACTAACCAACATAAATAATAGTATCAAAGTTGAGAATTTCATTATTGCAAATAATATGTTCTCAACTTTAGAAAGTTTATATAAGAGTTCAAATACATGTGATGAAAATGCAAAACCATGACAAGTAGATAAAATAAAATCTTCATGTAAACATGATTTATTGACAAAAGGAGAAATAACAACATCAACAGTATGAGCTGTTGTGAGTTAAATTTAGGATCAAGCTTGGGATGGGGCTCTAACTATTCGGTCTAATAAAAAAAAAAATCTTTATAATTTGGAGCAAGTTCTTACACATGCTCTAATATCATAAAATCCTTTGGATTTAAGCTTTCAATATGAAAAATTGGATACAACAACAACATCACGCCTTTGTTCCACTACTTGGTCAGCTACATGAATCTTCTTTTTTCCATTTTGTCCTGTTAAAAGTCAAATTCGTGTTTAAACCTAATAAAGAAGATCATTTCTAATATTTTCTAACCAAGTCTTTTTAGGTCTACCTCTACCTTTCTTAACATAAGCCATATTTAATAACTCTACTTTTCTAGCAGGGTCAATGGAAGGCTGCTATTTTATGTGACTAAACCATCTAAGGCGACTCTCTCTAACACAGACATTGCCAAGTTTTAAGTCTTGGATGAGAAAAGTGGATGGTTGCGTTAGGTAGTCGACATCAACCGCAAACCTTGTCGAATAATCATGACCTAAATCCTTTAAAAATATGAAAAATTTGATGTTGATCTTTAATGTTGTCAATTGCTTTAGGTATAAGCTTATGTATGTTAATGTTGATCAATCTCAAGAGTTACTATCATGAGTTAAGGCATATACAAAAGCCTTTATGACTTAGAGGAATTAGAATATTGCGTGAGAATCTTATTTACAAGATTTCTAAGAAATCTCTCATTCTCATAATCCTAGTAATAAGCTTCATGATGAATTTGATGATTATATGGATCTAGTCTTGATATTTGATTTATCTATAATAATTCAAAAATCTTCATGTCTACTATAATATTTTTATCTATGTTGTAAGGTGACAAAATAATCATAATATTCATTAAAAAAAAAGATTACTTTGTATGGGATTGTCAATGTAATCCTATAATTTGATCTTATAGTCGGAAGAAAAAATCTCTTTCAAATATATATTTCAATTTATATCAATAAAATATCTTATAATGGGACTCAAGCTTTTTTCCAAAGTATAGAGCATGGCCTTTCAACCTATACTTGACAAACATGATTTAATGTGAGTAGGATATAGGAAACTTATCAAAGTATGCTTCATTTTTGCTAAACAAATCTAATAATGTATGTGGGTCCTGATAATCCTTGTCAAAAATATGTATAATCTGGTGCTCTATAATATAAGGCTATGATTGAAAAATTGATAGCTAGCAACGATGTAACTTGTTTGTTATGAACTCAACTATTTTTCCTTATATAAATAGTACTAAAAATAATACGGTAATTATTAACACATGCACTAAATTCATTTAATCATCAATTATAGCAGTACTAAATTTCTATTCATACTAGAAGGCCATAAGTGAAATTTGATGAATCATATAGTCAAATTCCAGTCAAATTCAATCAAAATTTAGCTAAAATAAAGTGTAAAACATATGTGGCAAAGTATGTGAAAGAAATGACATCTATAATGAAAGGCGTGAAATTGATTAAACATGCTAGATTTTTAAAGTTTTGTACTCATAAATCATACACATCATGAATTCAATAATTGAAATTCTTAGACCTTGAGCTATAGCATGTACTCGAAACAAGTTATCCTATTGTTATTCGATGAGAGGTCATGAAACTAGAGTTATGCTTGAGATAACCTTTTATCAACTTTGCTTCGTACTAACAATTTTTTTACTGTGTTTATATTTTGCTAACTAGAACAACCTTTTACAATTGAGCTCATCATCCTATGTTCTGGCAGTGTAGTTTTGTTCGTGATTTTTCAATCGAAAATTCAATATTTATATCATCAATATTTTAAAGAAATTTTATGATAACCTCAAACAACAGCTTTTCATATAGAATTTTCACAATTGACTTTAAATATAACTAGTCTCCCTAAATAGTCCCTTGATTTCTTTTCATTTTAATATAAAACTTGGTCTGCTTGCAAAGCTCTTGATTTCCTTTATTTGACTAAACTTGGCATTACTTTTTGGTTGAATGTGTAGAAGAGAGAATGTTTTTGAAGTGTGACTGGAACTTTGGGAATTTCTTAATTAAGGGGGTAAGCTAGTAGCAAAAGAGGAGGTTGATCTTCTTTGACTCCTTTTGGTGTGTATTTAGGAAGAAGGAATGGTATATGCAGTGGAGGGGTTTTTGCCAATATTTGAAAGATAAATGTTGTGGAATTTGAAGGGTTTTTTTTTTTTGTGGATTTGATTTAGGTCTAAGGATGGTATCACAAATATGAGTAAATATTGATGGACTTTTATTTTAATTGTTGATAAGTTATGGAAGGAGGTTAGGTCAAATAAAATGGGGTATGAATTGTATCAAATATGTTTGTAAGTAAATATGCTAAGATTTGATGGGCATTGGTGACGATTTTTTTGGATTTAATTTGGAACCAAAGATGATGATACAAATATGAGTTAATATTATTGGGTTTTCATAATTTGATTGGTTATAAGATGTAGAAGGACATTCTGAAAAATAAGTAATCATGATTTATTCTACTTTTGGAAGCATATCATGTCGATTTTTTTCATGCTTAACCATATCTTGGGTGACGTGTTTGGATGATTGTAATGATTGCTGGGGAACTAACAATTACGTTATAGTGGAGGAATTAGGATTCTTTTGTTGGAGGTAATTTTACAAACAATTATTTATTTTTAATAGATGTTGATGGTCTTGATATTGGAAGCATTAATCTTAAAATTGAAGACATGTTCTGATACCGATTGATGAAGCGACCAATAAAATTATTTGTTTTTGTGTCATTATGGGCATTACTTGGTAAAATGGGTGAAACCCTATGGGGAAGAAATGAGAAAAAATATTTTTAATCTTTAGGGGGAGGAGGAAGGGGAGGGGGAGATTATCCCATGGGGCGGAAGAGATCTTTGGTTGGTCAAGAAAGGGAAGAGAGAATTCTTAGGCAAGTGATTTATAATGAATTTCAATCATCTTACTTTATACATAAGGGTCCTATATACAAAGCCAAGAGGAGAAAATTTCATCACATAAAACCCACATGCTTTCTGAATAAGATTAAATGAAATATTTGATCAAATGATCATGATCTTCAGACTAAATTGTATACCATTATGACTTGATTCGTTTGTAACTGCATCATTTTCATTACATCTAGTTTTGGAGCAATTTTTGAAAAATGTAGGGTTTTTTAATATTTTAAATAGACCCAAACATTTTTAGAAAGATTAGGGTAGATTTGTAATTTTTAAATCATGTTAATGTAAATTTATAGTGTTGAGATTTTTTGTGTTGTTGATCAATCTCACCTCTTGATGTAATGCACCTAAGAGTTGCCAAGTGGCATAAATGTGACAAGCTTTTATTGATCTTCTTTTTCATATAAAACTAAGCACGAGATCATTTCTATGATCCTAATGGATCATATTGATAGTCTCTCAAAAAGGGGACATGTTTATGATCTTATATACTATAAATTAGGTATCCTCAAATGGATTTGATTCTTCATTTGTGCATATATATATATATATATATATATATATATATATATTCCTAACCATATATACAAGAGCTTAGTTTCCTCATGCTTGTAGTTTTATATCATGACTTTGAATGAACTACTTACACTATCACTTAAATGACAAATGCGTTTTGCATGCTTTTTTGCTTTATCAACTTGATTTTGATTTCTTTCATAAGGGAGGAGCTTATGGAAGTCTTGGAACAATGGTTGGCTTAATGCTGGCTTCCCCCTCACAAATTTGGGTTAAACCTCAGTATATCTATGTAAAGTATGAAAATATTATTAAAAAAATTTCTTTTATTTATAGAAAATATTGCCATCCTTAAGTTTAGGATAAACCCTTCACGCCCTTACTTTAATAAATGTTGTCGTTAATTGAGGCCATTCTTTTTTCACCCTCGCTAAAATTCTATATCTTTAGGGTGATTTTGTGAGCGACGAGGTGTTTTCAAATAATAATGTAAAGGTGGGTTTTCATTTGTTTGTTTTGCTCGGTATTGTATTTTGTGTAAGTCTTCAAGTTAAGATTTTCTTTATCTAGAATCTAGAGATCTTGGAAGCTCTTTGCTGTAGCCCCTACACTATGGGTGCCTTGGTGGCTAAGTCTTGAGGAAAAATGTTTGATATCTCTATCATGTAGCCCCTCTTTAAGGGGGCATGGTGAGTGATCATTAGTCTCTAACTCACAACAAGACATACAGTTATTGACATAATTACTAATATAAGTGCTTTGGCTAATATTTGGGTCTCCTCATCTACTACAAAAAAAAAAAAAAACATTGGTGATGAAAGCCACTTAAGCTTAAATGGGTTAATCATGAGAGTTCTCAATAAGTCAAAAATTTTGATGTGCAAATGAGCACTGGTGTTGACTTAATACCATTATCTAGGATGGGCCATAATTTGACATCTGTTGGTGATTTGACAACATAAGTGGCCTTTACTCCAGAGAGAGAGAGAGAGTCTCTTTCTCTCTCTACCTCTCGCTCTCCCTCTCTATCTCTCAACCTTTCTCTCTCTCTCTCTCTATATATATCTCTATTCTCTATCTCTCTCTCTCTCTCTCTCTCTCTCTCTCCCCCTCTCTCTCATCTCCCTTCCCCCCTCTCTCTCTCTCCTTCTCTCTACCTATCTCTCACTCACTCTATCTCACTCACTCATTCTTTCTCTCTCCGTCTCCCATTCCCTCTCTCTTCCTTTTATCTCTCCTCTCTCTCTCTATTCCCACCCTCTTTCCATATCTCTTCCATCTCTCTCTCTTCCATCTTTATCTCTCTTCCATCTCTCTCTCTCTCTCTCTCTCTCTCTCTCTCTCCCTCCCTCTCTCTCTCTCCCTCTCTCTCTCTCTCTCTCTCTCTCTCTCTCACTCCCCCTCTCTCCCTCTTTCCATCTCTCCCTCCCTCTCCCATTTCTCTCTCCCTCTCTCTCTCACACACACACACTCTCTCTCTCTCTCTCTCTCTCTCTCTCTCTCTCTCTCTCTCTTTCTCGCTCTTTATCACTCTCGCTCTCTCCCACTCCCTCTCGCTATCTTTCTCTCGCTCTCTCTCTCTATTTGTCTCTCTTCCTCCCTCTCTATCTCCCTCCAACTTTTGCTCTCTCTTTCTCTCCTTCTCTCACTCTCTCTCTCCCTCTCTCTTTCATCTCTCCCTCTCTCTCCTTCATCTCTCTCTCCCTCTCTCTCCCTTTCTCTCTCCCCCTCCCTCTCTCTCCCTCCCTCTTCCCACTCAATTTATCTCTCTCTCCCTCTATCTCTCTCTCACTCACTCTCTCACTCTTTCTACCTTTTTTCATCTATTTTATTCCCTCCAGTCACTCTCTCTCTCTCTCTCCCCCTACTTTCTCTCTGTTCTCTCCCTTTCTCTCTGTCCCGTCCCTTTCTCTCTTACCCCCTTTCTCTCTTCCTCTCTCTCTCTCTCTCTCTCTCTCTCTCTCTCTTTCTCTCTCTCTCCCCCTCTCTCTCCTTTCTCCCTCTATTTTTCCTCTCTCCCTCTCTCTCCCTCTCTCTCTCTCTCTCTCTCCCTCACTCTCTCTCTCACTCACTCTCTCAGTTTTTCTACCTTTTTCCATCTATAATATTCCCTCTCCCTCCCTCTCTCTCTCTCTCTCTCTCTCTCTCTCTCCCTCTCCCTCTCTTTCTATATTTGTCCCACACACACAAAAATACACTTTCGCTCTCCCTCTCTCTTTCTCACTCTCTCTCTCTCTCTGTTTCCCGCTTTGTATCACTCTCGCTCTCTCCCACTCCCTCTCTCTCTCTCTCTCTCTCTCTCTCTTTATCTTTCCCTCTCTCTTCCATATCTCTCTCTCTCTCTCTATCTCTCTCTCTCTCTCTCTCACCCTCTCCCTCTCCCTCTATCTTTCCCTATGTCTTCCATCTCTCTTAGCCCTCTCTCTATCTCTTTCTCATTCTCTCTCTCTCTCTCTCACCCTCTCCCTCTCCCTCTATCTTTTCGTCTATCTTCCATCTCTCTTCGACTTTTATCTCTCTCTCTCTATCTCTATCTCTCTCTCGCTGTCTCTCTCTCTCTCTCCCTCTCTCTCTCGTTCTCTCTCTCTCTCTCTCTCTCTCTTTCTCTCTCTTTCTCTCTCCCTCTCTTTCTCTCTCCCTCTCTCTCCCTCTCTCTTTCTCCTCTTTTCCTCTCTCTCACTCTATTTCTCTCTCCCCCTCTCACACTCACACTCTCAATCTTTCTACCTTTCTCCATCTATCATATTTCATCTATCTCTCTAGCTCTCTCTCTCTCTCTCTCTTTCTCTCACACACACACACATTTTGTAACAGCTGTTTTGTTCCTATCTTCCCGGGACGATCAGTTGAATTTTTGTTCCAGAATCTGTACAGAAGTTACAGGAAAGTTTTCCTCCCAGGATCGTCCGGGCCAATAGGGGATCGTCCCGGGACGATCAGAGCAATGCAAAAGTCAGAGAATAGGGGTTTTTATCGTCCAATAAAATTAATTATCGTTATGAGAAATCGTCCCAGGACGATGTAATTTTGTTCAGATCGTCCAGGACGATCGTGCGATCGGCCGGGCCGATCAGAAGGATATTTAGCTGAAATCAGCTCATTTTGAAGAGAGAGAAAATAAAAAATTATAAAAATATTTTTTTGAGGGGAGAGAAGGTCGAGGGAAAAAGAAGAAAAGTGGATTTTTGGGCGACGTCGGGCCGTTTTCGTCCGTCGAGACAGTTCAGGAAATTGTTGTACGCAAGGTAAGGCACATTCCGCCTTTCTCAATTTTCAGAACGGTGAAGTTTGAACGATTTTTCTGTCCGGGTTTCGTTTTTGTTAGGAAATTTCGTCCGTATTTTCCGATTGGTTCAGTTTTTACTGCGTAACTTTTGGTATGTTTCGGAGGTGCCGAGTGCGCACATTTTGATTATTTTCTGGTGAATTTTGACCGGATAGTTTTGATTCGGCGGTGTTTTCTTCTGACTGTAATTTCTGATGATGTCTAAAATTGTCTGGGCAGTAGAATGAAAGTCTTATAATGTTGTTGTGAACATTCTGTGATAATTTGGTAATTTTTGATTTTAAGAAATTTTGTGTAAATTCTGTATACTGCCGTTGTGCCGCCGGATTTTCTTACAATTTCTGAATTCGTATACTATTGGGAGCCATAAGGGGAAGGTGCTATAAGCACAAGGGAGCTATAAGGGTAAGTTCTGAGAAGTTTTGTGAAGTTCTGAAATTCTGTATATCTGTTCTGTTCTGGTGCTATGAGCACAATTGGGAGCTATAAGAGAAAGTTCTGGTGCTGTATGCATAAGGGAGCTATAAGGGGAAGTTCTGATATTGTATGCACAAGGGAGATATAAGGGGAAGTTCTGAAATCTGGAAGGAAGATCTGTTCTGAAATATTTGTTCTGATTTGATATGAATTTATGATTTCCGTACGATTCTGTCTGTTCTGATCTGATATGATTTAATCTAATTTCTGTACGTTTTGTCAGCTCTGATGTGAAGTATTTTTGTTCTATTCTGATTTGATCTGATCTGTAGGATTTCTGTTCTGATTTGCTCGGTACGATTCTGTTGATCTGATTTCTGTTCTGTTCTGTCCGATTCTGTTGTTTTGATTTCTGTACGGATTTGGTCTGATGTGTTTGTTGTGGATTCTGAGGATTTTGATTGGAGGTGTGATGTCTTGCTGAGCTGTTGTAGCTCATCCTTGTTTTTTGCGTGGTTTTTAGGTTCTGGGAAAGGGAAGGAAGTCTTAGAGTAGAAGTTCAGAGTCTGATCTGTTATAGGTATTTTGCACTTTTGATTTTTGTACAGCCATGACTTTTCTGTTCTGTTTTCTTTCTGTCTAAAAGCCATGAGTTGTATTTGTATATGATTCTTTTTGAGGAAGAAAAAGATAGATGATCGGTTCCGCTATATTTTGATGTTTATAGTAAGCTCTGTGTGTCTGTTTCTGTGTGTAAATGTTGGAAGAAAGTTCTGAAACAAATTCCAAAGCCAGATCCTGGAATCAGTTCAGTCAGTTTGAAATCTGGATCACGACCCGATGCGAGCGGGATCCGTCCCGGTCGGCTTGGGTCGTGACAAGCTTTAGTGGTATCAGAGCAATAATTTTGGAATTTGGATTGTAAGACAGAGCTATAGGAAGTGATCTGAGTCTATCTGGGGTAGTTTTGGTTTATCCGGATTTTTATTGTATTATTTTTGTGATTGTTTCTGGATTTTATGGATTTTCTGTGTGGATCTGCCAGACCCCGATATGACAGACGGTCAGAGTGCCAGTCAGGCAGCACTAGTGGGTAGTACAGCCCCAGTGGTTGGTGCAGATAAACTTTCCCAGTTTGCTACGTTAGTTGCTCAGATAATGAGCGAGACTCAGAGTAGAGCTTCTACTGTCCGATCTGAGGATATTGATAGACATCTGCAGATGTTTCTGAGATTGAAACCTCCAAGGTTTGAGGGCGCTGTTGAGCCCAGAGCAGCTGAGGAATGGCTGAGGAGGTTAGAGAAGACTTTTGACGGCATGCAGTGTCCGTTAGACAGGAAAGTACCTTTGGCAGTTTTTCTGTTAGATGGGAAAGTAGAGCACTGGTGGGTAGGCTAGCAGGAAGCAAAGTTTCAGGACAGATTGAACTCTCTGATTTCTTGGGAAGAATTTTCTGAGGTATTCCGATCTTGGTTTGTTCCCCCTTCTGCACAGCAGTAGATGCAGGAGAGTTTTCTGAGGCTTGTTGAAGGGAGCAGGACGGTGATGTAGTACGAGGCAGAGTTTATTGCCTTAGCCCGATATGCTCCGCAGCTAGTGAGTACTTCTGCTGAGAAGTGCTATCGATTTCTTAGGGGACTACGAGACAGTCTGAGTCAGCCCCTGGTACCATTCCATATTTCTGATTTTTCTAAGCTTGTGGAGAGAGCTCGTCTGATAGAGAACGATCTGATGGCTACTCAGCAGCGGTGGACTGCGAGTAGGAACAGGTTTGGGGGTGATTCGAGCAGTAGTTCTTCTGGTAAGAGGAGATTTGTTTCTGGTTCTCGAGACACCAGGAGGAGTGGAAAATCTGGATATTCTGGTACAGCAACGACCAGTACGACCAGCTCTGGATCTGTTAGTGGGGCACTTGTGTGCCAGAGTTATGAAAGACGACATTTTGACCAGTGCTACAGGATGCCTGGTCAGTGCTTTAGGTGTGGTCAACCTGGATTGCAGAGTGTCCGGTCTTTTTGGCTTCGGTACGGGATATGAACCTGGATGTGGGTTCCGTTTCTAATATCCCAGTGGTACGAGAGTTTGTAGATGTATTTCCTGAGGAGTTGGTTGGTTTACCTCCGGATAGAGATGTGGAGTTCTCTATTGATATTTTTTCGGGTACAGCTCCGATATCAAAAGCTCCGTACAGGATGGCACCGAAAGAACTTTCTGAGTTGAAAGTTCAGCTTCAGGAGTTGGTGGATAGAGGATTCGTTCGTCCTAGTGTTTCTCCTTGGGGAGCACCTGTTTTGTTTGTGAAAAAGAATGACGGAACACTCCGTATGTGTGTTGACTACAGATATTTGAATAAAGTCACGATCAAGAACAAGTATCCCTTACCACGGATTGATGACTTGTTCGACCAGCTTTCTGGTTCTTCTATGTTTTCGAAGATTGATTTGAGATCTGGATATTATTAGGTAAAAGTGAAGGAAGCTGATGTGTTGAAGACAGCTTTCAGTACTCGGTACGGACACTACGAGTTCTTGGTTATGCCTTTTGGGGTAACCAATGCACCTGCTATTTTTATGGATCTGATGAACAGAGTGTTCAGGGAGTATCTGGATTAGTTTGTGATCATCTTCATCATCGATATTCTGGTGTATTCTGCTTCTGAGGATGATCATGCCAGACATTTGAGCATGGTGTTGGAGACTCTGAGACGGCATCAGTTGTATGCTAAGTTCTCTAAGTGTGAATTCTGGCTGAAGAGCATTTCATTTCTGAGGCATGTGGTTAGCGGTGAAGGTATTTCTGTTGATCCCCAGAAGATTCAGGCTGTTGCGGGTTGGCCAAGGCCTACTACAGTATTTGAGGTACGTAGTTTCTTAGGCATGGCTGGATATTACAGGAAGTTTGTGAAAGGATTTTCTCAGATTGCTACGCCTCTGACGAGACTGACTCAGAAGTCAGTAGCTTTTGTTTGGACACGGAATAAGATAGATGGCAAGAGTGGAAAAGAGGGAGAGTGAGAGAGATTAGGGAGAGATTGGAGCAAGGAGAGAGACATGAGAGGAGAGTGGAGAGTGAGATAGAGAAGAGTGAGGAGCAGATAGAGAAGCAAAAGAGAGAGTAGAAAGAAGGGAGGAGAGAAGAGAGAAGGGCGAATAGAAAGAGAAAGGTCAAAAGATGTAAATGTGTCACGACCCAACCGACCGGACGGATCCCGCTCGCATCGGGTCGTATCCAGATTTCAACTGACTGAACTGATTCCAGGATCTGGCTTTAGATTTGTTCACAGAACTTTCTTCCAACATTTACACACAGAAACAGACACACAGAGCTTACTATAAACATCAAAATAAGCGGACCGATCATCTATCTTTTCTTCCTCAAAAAGATCATATACAAACACAGCTCATGCTTTTAGACAGAAAGAAAACAACAGAAAAAGCATGGCTGTACAAAAATCAAAAGTGCAAAATACCTATAACAGATCAGACTCTGAACTTCCTACTCAAGACTTCCTTCCCTTCCCAGAACCTAAAACCACGCAAAAAAAGGATAGCTACAAGCAGTCAGCAAGACATCACACCTCCAATCAAAATCCTCAGAATCCACACAAACACATCAGACCAATCCGTACAGAAATCAGAACAACAGAACTCGGACAGAACAGAACAGAAATCAGATCAACAGAACGTACCGAGCAAAATCAGAACAGAAATCATACAATCAGATCAAATCAGAATAGAACAAAAATACTTCACATCAGAGCTGACAAAACGTACAGAAATCAGAAAATTAGTATAAATCATATCAGATCAGAGTATATCAGCACAGACAAATCGTACGGAAATCATAAATTCATATCAAATCAGAACAAATTTTCAGAAATAGATCTTTCCTTCAGATTTCAGAACTTCCCCTTATATCTCCCTTGTGCATACAATATCAGAACTTCCCCTTATAGCTCCCTTATGCATACACACCAGAACTTCTCTTTATACTCCCAATTGTGCTCATAGCACCAGAACAAACAGTATACAAGAATTCAGAACTTCACAAAAACTTCTCAGAACTTTACCCATTATAGCTCCCTTGTGCTTATAGCACCTTCCCCTATGGCTCAGCATACGAATTCAGAAATTGTAAGAAAATCCGGACGCATAACTGGCAGTATACAGAATTTACACAAAATTTTCTAAAATCAAAAATTACCAAATTATCACAGAATGTTCACAACAACATTATAAGACTTTTCATTCTACTGCCCAGACAATTTTAGACATCATCAGAAATTACAGTCAGAAGAAAACACGCCAGAATCAAAAACTATCCGGTCAAAATTCTTCCAGAAAATAATCAAAATGTGCGCACTCGGCACTCCGAAACATACACAAAGTTACGCAGTAAAACTGAACCAATCGGAAAATACGACGAAATTTCTAACAAAAACGAAATCCGACAGAAAAATCGTTCAAAACTTCACCGTTCTGAAAATGAGAAAGGCGGATGTGCCTTACCTTGCGTACAAGCAATTCGCTGAACTGTCCTTCGACGGACGAAAAAGCCCGACGTCGCCAAAAATCCACTTCTTCTTTTTCCCTCGACCTTCTTCTCCTCAAAAAAAATAATTTTTATTTTTTATTTCTCTCC
>NW_021521052.1:73887-85020 GCF_001605985.2 Dendrobium catenatum | reverse complement strand
GCCGTCCCTTTAGCCTGTATTTCTCAAATTCAAATATTATCTATGCTAGAAACAAAAAATACTTCCATCTAGACTGATACCGCAGAACACGTACCAATCGAAGAAATCAGAAATTTAGCGTTAAATCATGATTCATCGATACAGAGCATGATCAGCACAGACACGTAAATCTTACGGAAATCATAAATTCATATCAAATCAAACAAATATATATCTGTATAGAAAAATCTTCCTTCTAGATTTCAGAATTCCCCTTATATCTTCCTTGTGCATACAATATCAGAACTCTCCCTCCTATAGCTTCCTTATGCATACAGCACCAGAACTTTTCTCTTATAGCTCGCCCAATTGTGCACTCATCACCCAAACACAACAATTACGAAGTTCAGAACTTCACAAAAACTTCTCAGAACTTACCCTTTATAGCCTCTTTGTAAATTGCTTATAGCACTTCCCACCTTGACTCAGCATAACACGAATTCAGAAATTTTGTACAAATCCGGCATGCAAACATGGCAGTATACAGAATTTACACAAAAATTTTTAAAATCAAAAATTACCAAATTATCACAAAATGTTCACAACAACATATAAGATTTCATTCTACTGCCGCACAATTCTTTCAGAAATTACAAACAGAAATACAGTCAGAAGAAAACCCGCCGAATCAAAAACTATCCGTCACAAATTCACCCAAAATAATCAAAAGATGTGCACTCGCGGCACTCGCACCTCCGAAACATACCAAAAAGTTACGCAGTAGTAAAAAACTGAACCAAACATCGGAAAAATACGGACGAAAGAATCCTAACAAAAAACAATCTCCGACAGAAAATCTCTTCAAAACTTCACCGTTCTGAAAATTTGAGAAAGGCGGATTTGCCTTACCTTGCTACAGCAATTCATCTAACTGTTCCGACGGAGGACGAAAAATAGCCCGACGTCTCCCAAAAATCCACTTTTCTTCTTTTCCCTCGACCTTCTATCTCCCTCAAAAAGAATTTTATAATTTTTATTTTCTCTCTTCACAAAGAGCTGAATTCAGCTAAATATCCTTCTGATCCCCGGACCCTATCGCCCTTATATCGTATCCTGGGTAGATCTGACAACAATACATCATCCCGTGGTACATTTCTCATCAACACGTATAGCGATTCAGGACGATATTATCATTAATTTTCTTGGACGATAAAACCTTCTTATCTCTGACTTTGCATGCTTCTGGTTTTTTTGTCTTTTTTTGTGATCGTCGCTTTGTTGGCGGGACGTGTATCACGCCTTCGTCTTCAGTTAGTCATTTGCCGAACCATCTTAATAGGAAACTTTCGTAACATCTTATAGCCCAGACTTTCCTTATACACTGTCATATCTTACAGTACGATCCTGGGTAGGGAAAACTTTCCTGTAACTCGTACACGATTCTGGAACAAAAATTGAACGCCTCGATCGTCCGTAACGATCCCTGCATCAGATGTCCTGGACATAGAAAAAAAAATGTTGGTGACAATCCCCAACTTCAAAAAATGTCTCCTCGAATTGTGTATCAACGAACTCATCAACAAAACAATTTGACCCTAGTACGACTCTCTCTCACATCGCTCTCGTCATTTGTGCTTCTAATGCACCATTACATCTCGAAATCTGATTTACCTTCTGCAAACTCTACTAACATCTGTAAGCCTAGATCAACGTCGGCTTCTTCTTTATAGACTCAAATTCTCCCCCCTGGACATCTCACCTCATATCAGACAACTTTCTCTCAAACATCAATATCCACTTCCTCAAAGTTAGATACGTGGAACACTTATAACATCAACTAACTGATCACAGATAACAACAGCCAAAAGCAGATTTATCCAACTCCTTTCCTAAGGATTGTGTTTTCAAGTCACAGTCCAATCATACCCTTGGAACTGAAGCTTACCTCAACTCTGCCAAATTCTCACACCCTTCATCGGACTTGACTGTTGACAGTACACAAAGTCAGCCCAACTGAAATTCAAACGAACTTGCTTCTGATTGAATTATTTTCTACTGATCGATCTTGTGCAGCTTTCACATCGTTTTCTTTAATCAAATTGATTTTCTTAAAAACACGTTACATCTACAAAAGTATGCACCCATCTCTTGTTATATCTCCCCTCTAGTCAAGAACTCAAGGAACGTTATCACTTCCGGACCATACAGAGATCGTAATGGTCAGCCTCATCCATACTGGACTGGTAAAAGCTATTATTGTAAGCAAAACTCTATCGAAGAATTGATTATTCCCAGCCCTCCAAAATTCTAAAACACTATAACCTCAAGCAATCTCCCAAACCTTGATAGTCCGTTTCAGACTGTCCGTGTCTGACTTTCTCCGTGTGGCGGCGGCTGCGGGGGGTGGTCGGTGGTGTTGGGGCATGTCGGAAAACGTATAAAATGTAACTCGTACCCACAACCTGCTAAATACCCTTCCAAAGTCTGGAATAAAGACCTCCCCATCATCAAAACAATCACCTTCAGCACACCGTTGTAATCTGACCAATCTCTTCACATATACTTGCCACATCGATCCACCAGAATCGGTCTCCTTAGATCGGAAGAAAACAAATGAGCAGACTTCGTCAATCGATCCACAATCACCCAAATGCATTAGTGCCCCTTCCATTGATCGAGGAGAAAACCCATAGCAAAATCCAATTTGTTACCTCCTCCCACTTCCACTCAGAAGAGCAACGATTCAAAAGTACCTTCCGGCGCTGATACTCTCCTTCACCACAAAATCAGCCCCATCATAGAACAAAATCTGCTACATTACCTTTTCATTTCCCGGCTGCACAACATCTCTTCATATCTCCGACATTCCTTCCATTCCCGGCTCTACTCCATCGATGAAACAGGTGCCTGACCGAATGATTGAATTTCATACAGAATATCTTTCCTTAGAATTGCCAAACACAGAAGGAATCCACACCTATCTCATGCAGAAAATAGTACTAGAATCAGAAATTCGGAGTTCAGCTGATTCAATCTGAGCCCAGTTCAACGTCGAATAATCAGAATCTAACTTCTGCTTCCTTGAATCCTTTTCTGGAAGACAGTGATTGATTACTCAACTGAGCCAGAAACACAAGAATTCCAAAACCGACTGGAGGAAATCACCTCCAATTCAAACTACTTACATCACAAATCAGAAAATCATTCATGAACGTGAGCTTGAATACCTGAATTAACTCCAGAAAAGATTGTCATATGCTCAGCAGCATAATGCTAGCACATTAGCCTTACCATCTGATACTGAATCGTCAGATCGTAGCCTGATCAAACACCAAGCCACCTTCTGCTCAAATTGCAATTTTTAGGTGAAGAATGTACTTTCAAACTTTGATCGTGTAAGATCTCACATCTGACCGCATACAATATACTACAACATCTTCAAACCAAAAAACAACCAGCTAAATTCCGAATCAGTGTCAGGGGTAATCTTTCCATTGTGGTTTTAAACTGTCTCGATGGCTCATAAGCAATTACCTAGCCATGCTTGAATGCAACATCCCAAACCTTCAGTGAAGTCATCACTCAACACCGTAAATCCTCCTCCGTAACCTGACGAGAAGTGTACTAACACTGAGCGAATCAGCACAATCCTTCAATGTCTAAAACTACCTCACCACTCTAGGGTCCATCTCTCTCTCTCTCTCTCTCTCTCTCTCTCTCTCCACCTTCGCTTGCTCTTTATCTCCTACCTCTCTCTCTCTCTCTTTCTCTCTATCTCTTTCCCTCTCTCTCTCTCTCTCTCTCTCTCTCTCTCTCTCTCTCTCTCTCTCTCTCTCTCTCCCTCTCCCTCTCTCTCTCCCTCTTTCTATCTCATCAAGGAGGAGTCTGGTGGCAAGATAAATCTCTATATTCCCGTCATTGCTTGGCTCCCCTCTCCATGAGAAATTAGAGGTTTATTGATAATTTTCTGAGAGTCGAATGATCAGTAAATCTAAGGCAGATGAAGTGTAATTTTCGAGTGGGTTGAATGGACTGTTGATGTGGATTTACTTCATCATGGATCCTTTCCTGGGCATTTGAATGTCTTAATGATATCAAAATTTGATGATCTTGAGCACATTGGATTTGTCTCGATGAGCCGCTTGATTCGATTATATGCATGTTGTATTTAGAATTTGTTTGGTATCCTATTTATGGTTTGATCTTTTTAAATGCAATTTGGGTCTTCAATTTGGACCCATTTGGGCTCGAATTGAGTCAAATTTTGTGTTGTTGGGTTTGTATTTCTGAGACGTTAAATTTGACTTTAAGTTTGCTGAAATTAAGTTTAGATAATCCCAAATTTAATGCTGAAAGTTTCCAACATGATTTTGCCTCAAAATTCTTGCCCGATCAAGATAAATTTTTAATGATATATCAAAGGTGTCAATAAATGATTAGATTTAACAATTAAAATGGATTATAGTGTAGTGATTGGATCAGACAGGTTGCCAGGAGTTACATTAGGATCCACATTTTTTTGTTTTTTTTATTGAGTAAGATTTTGAATTGATTAAGTTCAAATCGATTCAAGTTTATATGTAAATCATGTATTTTATTTATAATAGTAAAATACAAACTATTTAAGGCTTAATGTCTGGTTTTGTGTGAATTGTTTTTATTTGTGTAATTTAAAAAATTATTTCTTTTTAAATCAAAAATTTTTGTTTTATTTTCCAAATATCATATTTTTTAGGGAGCATAATTTTTTTGGAAGTAAAATTTTTTAATTATAATAAATATTTTTTCAATTAATTAATTTTTTTTTTGCTCTTTAAATTAAATTAATTAAATTAAGATGGCAGAGTGTCCTGTACGTTATTAATCTCGGAGGACCCTAATGATCTCTTGCAAAATGGATAGATGAGATAGAAAGAACCCTTTTAACCAACAATATAAAAAAATTACATTAAGTAATTGAATTTATAAAATTCATGAAGCAATAGCTCAGAAGTTAAAGGAGGAGATAGAAACCAGTGGTGGTAACCAATGAAGGAAGTGCGGAACCATTTAATTGAGGAGAGAGCGGAACCATTTAATCTCGGTCCTATCGCTGAAGAAAAAGATGACGCCAATGTCTTTTTTTTTTGAATAAATGCCAATAGCAATAATTTTATTATTTCCATCCGAGAATGTTGAATATTCTCAGCATTCTTATCTTGCCGAAGAAGACTCGTATCCTTCGTCGAACCTTTGTCTTCTGAAGATGTTCCACGATCCTCCATCAGTTGATCGCCGGCGAAGAGCCGGCAATCTTCCGCCTTCAGCTGAATTTCCACCGATTCCGCTACCTTAGAATTTGAATTTCCACCGATCCCGCTCCGCTCCTAGTACCAACGAGAAGGATTAGTTTCTAATTCAATTATGACAATGTCTGAGGTACCACAAAAATGAGCAATATTTCAATGTTCATGGAAGAGGAGGTTGCTAATGTGTGTGCCTCAGCGGAGGAGGATGCTGATGGCTTTATTAGGATGAACGATGAATTGCCGTGTTCAATTTTCACTGTTGGTGATGAGAGGAATTCGCATGATGAAGAGAGTTTGTCATTATCTTCTCGTTCTTATTTGTCAGAGAGTTTCTTGTCCCACATTGATTCCCGATGGAGTGATACCAGCTCTTTTGGTCCGAAGAAGGTAAGCCCTCTGTATATATTCTTTTCTCCATTCTATTGAGGTATGGATGTGCTAAGAATTCGTAGGATCCAATGATCGAGTCTTTTGTCAAAGATCTTCATTATTCGCCCTTCTTTTCTAAGTGCATCGTATTGTATTGGTGACTGGTTGACAACAAATGTATAACTAAAATCTTTGTTTTATGGTATTATATGTTTAGCTTATTAATCAGCTACCTATCCATCACCGTATTATTGGAGAAACATCATTTTGTAATCATATTTCCTCAGCTTTGACCTATTCGATGTTTATGGTAATTCTGGCATAATAAACAAGCAAATTTTCTGCATATAAATTAAGATATATGTAATTGGAGCATTACTAGTTGACTTTCATAGTTGTTTTTTTTTTTTCTTCGGGTTTTTTATTTTATGAATTCTTTCGGACATATGACAACTACAATTGGAAACTTGTAACACTCAAGTGCAAAAAAAAGGGTAATTTATCTTTGTTTGTACATTTTCTGTGAATTTCCCACTGCAAACATTTAACCAAATCAGACATGAGCTCTAGTTGAAGCTTTTAAAATAAAGAAGTCTTTGCCCATGCATAGTTTACTAAACAGTTTTGATGTTGCTTTCCTCATTCTTTCTATTATGAGTATCATCTTACCATTATTTTTTATTTGGCCCAATAACTGACATTTTCTTGGCATTTATCAATTAATTTGATATATGCATACAACTTTAGAGACTTTCTCATGCAGATTCTAATATATATACTTGGATGAATCCCTTAATTGGATTTGATTAGCAATGCGTGAAAAAAAATCTAGGACTCTTTTTCTAACTGTGATATATGTATGCTTTATTTTACTGATGTGATAGTATATTATTGATTCATTGAAAAATTAATCTTATATCAGAAGATTCAAGCTTGGTGCCGACTTTCAAATGGAGAATGGATGTTAGGGAGGATACTATCAACTTCAGGGGCAGTGTCAATTATTTATCTTCCAAAGGGGAAAGTAATCTTTCAATGTTTTGGTTGAGGAGTGCATATTAATTGTTTACTTATAAACGATCTTTAGCATAGCCTAAAACTTCTTCTCATGTATTAAAGTTGAAAATAGAGAGTATTTTTCCCTCAAACATTGAAATACTTGATGGGGTACATGATATGATGCAACTTAGTTATATAAATGAACCATCGGTACTCTACAACTTACAATACAAATATGATCGAGACATGATTTATGTGGGTATCTTTTTCTACTTCTATTTTTCCTTCACTTTTCTTTCTTTTGGTAGGATATTTTCATGGGTATTGTGTAATTGGTTTTTTTTTTGCCATAGCAAGCTTTTTTTATTATGTATTCGTATAAATAGATTAAGGTCAATAACATTAGTTATTTGTGTCAAATATGTTGATTACCTTTTTTGGCAATGCAATTTAATTTAAATTGGAGCTTATCATTTTTTGTCCACTACAAGCTTGTCTATCTTTGTCCACTTGTTGTGAATTAGATGCCTAAAATGCGCTAAGCATGGCCTTCTTTTGTAATGGTGAGAGTGGAGCGGGCAAAACTAAAACAGTAAAGATTGCAATGCAATATTTGGCTACTCTTGGAGGAGTTACTGTGATGGAATATGAAATTTTACAAACAAATCCAATTCTTGAGGCCTTATGGAATGCAAAATAACAACAAATGATAACTCTAGTCGCATTGTAAGCTTCTGTATTCTTCCTAATATTTTAAGAAATGATGAAAGATGTGTTTGTCTTCATCACTAAGCAACTTAAAAATCACCTTTTTTCAACTTCTTCTTGAAGGCTGCATATTTCTCATTGGATATGCTGTATTATTATTGTTATTTCATCATTGACAAAATTTTCTGTACACTCCTGCAAGGAAAGTTAATTGAAATTCGTTTCAGTCCAAGTGGAAAGATTTCTGGTGCAAAGATTCAAACTTGCAAGAATTTTTTTAATCAGATAACGTGTTTCCCCAAATATTTTCTTATGGTAGACTAAACTTTGTGTGTATTTCATTTTGTGCCTAAGTATTGTGTACTACTTGGGCTAGTTTTACTTGAGAAGGTACATTCTTTTTCCTAAATATTTTTTTTAAAAATTTTATATCTAGAAGTTACATAATTATTTGCATGTTATGCAGTCAACGGTTGTCCAATATGCACCTGGTGAAAGGTTTTATCATATTTTTTATCAACTTTGTACTGGTGCTTCAAAATCTCTTAAAGGTATGCCACTTTATTCTAGCATTTTTTTAAAATGAATTATATTACTTTCTTAATCCAACTCTGTATTGCCAGCTTTATAATTTTAAGTTTATTCATTGCTGTTATGGATTATCTACTTAAGCAGTGATCCTATCAAAATACCTTAGAGTTATTTTTGTATTCTCTTTTTTGTCATTCAATCCTATCTGAAATTGCATTTGTGTCAATCTCAATTTAGCTTACTTTTGAAGAAATTAACAAATATACCATGGAACCTGCCTTGATGGTGTTTATCCATCTTATTGACGAAACCCTCTCGACTTTATGCGAACATTTTTCTCAAGTTGAGCTAATTCAAGGGAAAAAAAGGAAAAAGAAAGAGCTACTTCACATGTTGATTGGCAGGGCACTGGAACACTTTCTCCTCTCCTCTCCTGCATAAGTTCTGGTACAATATGAATAAACTTTTGGATTTAGAGCATACAACACGTTTTCCTAACTTAATATTGGTATTGAAGCCCCTCATATTTTTTTTTTAAAGAAGTTGCTATAATCATTTATGTTCTGTTGAACTATTGCTAAGTTTCTAACTTCTTTGGAATCTATTTAATACAATATAATTTGCAAATTATGCAATTCCGATAATGAAGGCTCTCTCTATTCACATTATGAGAGATTACCCCTTTAACTATTTTCTATTATAAAATATTTATTCTCTCATTTTAATTCTATAGAGTTGAATTTTAATTAGAGCCGCCCTTTGGTAGCTTTGCCTACCAACATCATATTACTGTTTCATCTTTGAGTGCGCACGTCTGATCCTACATCTTGGCTAATGACTATTTCTCATTGGATATTGACCTGCCTTTTCCTATACAATCATTTCACACAGTCTTGTTTAGTATCTAACCCATCTTTCAATCATTCATTTTTAGCATGCTTAATTTGTTTGTTGTTCAATGCTCATTTTAATTTCAAAGTAGTTGATCTTGATTTGTCCTATGAATGCTTCCAATGTGGAGATTGTTACTAGTTTTATAGGGTTGTTGTTGTTATGATGGAAGGTGTTGGGTTAGTTGAAGGTTAAGAAGGGTATTTGGCTATAGTTTTGTGGATGGTTGTATTTTACCAATCGTGGGTAATTGCTAGAGTCTCCTTAGTTTAAATTATTTTCAACCTATAGCTTAAGCATATGGGTGAGGGCCAATCTATGTTTTAACAACCTGCACATAGTTTGAATCATAGATTTATCATTTTTGCTCTATTTGGTGTTTATATTATCCTCATTCATGATGTGGGATTCTATATGTTAATTTAGGTTACTATATCTTAGTGATGATCAAGCAAAAATAAGATCTTAAGAACTGAGGGAGGGCCTAGTTATAGATCCCAATGTAATTTATGCTAATCCTAAAATAATTGTTCTGCTATGGGCTGTGGGCTCCAAAAATTTGGCCCCGGCCTCCACTCGCTTTTCTTATTCGGTGAGGGAGTTTTAACGGATATGTTATGAGGTAAATTTTGGAAGGCAGATGGGTTTGTAGATAAGACACTACCCAGAGATTTCGCCCTCATTTGGGAGGACTTTATGATCTGAGTTCTGGTTTCCTATAGGCGCAAGCCCCTATAATTAATTACCCCTCCCGATAACGAGAGAGAACTTTCGATTAAGGCTAGTCGTCGATCAGATACGTATAGATACGTGTTATCTGGCATGTAGTAGCAGCAATGAGTTTGGATTTAGAAATTGAGTTTGGATTTGGATATTTTGAAATGTTTGAAAAGTTTGATATTTAAAATAGGAAATTTCACCATCTAGCACTTAAAGCGGATGGTGGGGGAATGGATGATAGACCCGATCAAGATCCCATGGTTCCGTCATCCCGGGCCATCGTGGTCCCTAGTCTACTTAGTCAGAGGAGGTAGTCGACCCAACCTGACAGAAGGATCCTTGTCGGCAGCCATGGGTTGCTTCGTACAAGGGAACCTTATAGACCGAGGTTGAATGTTTGTCTAAGGGGACAAATTTAAATCCACCTTAGCTAACAGAGGGCTTTGTGCCCTATCGATCATATCCTATTGATTCATACGTCAAGGATTTAATGCCAATAAGGAGCGTATTGGCGCTGGCCATAACCGTAACCCCACTTAAACATCTCATATCCACCTTCAAATCTAAAAGGCCCATTAAAGCCTTTAAAAAGCCCATACCTTAAATCCAACAGCAAAAAAAAAAGGGGGACTGAGCTTCTTTTCTTGTATATGATTATTCTTTCTTCTCTTATTAGATGTCTTAATTATTAACTATTATTATTATTATTAGCTTATACATTGTATTAGTTATTTAATATTATTTTTGTCATGACTGTATATATGTATGTATGTTACGAGAAAGCAAAAAAAAATGAAATGATGAAAGGAGCTTTAAAAAAAAAAAGAAAGTGAGAAAGGAAGGGAGGAGATAAAAAAAAAATGAAATGCAAAATCATTCTCTTACCTCGATCCTCATACCGTCGACCCCAAACAAGCCAGGTATAAAAACTCCTAAACACCCTAAACTCCGTGAACCTGATTTTCATCGCATAACGTCGAGACAAAACGATCACCTATATCACCGCTTTTCTAGCCGTAGGTGGAGGGAGTGCGTCACGAACGTTTGCGACGAAGCGGGTAATCACCCAAATTCCTTCTTCGAAGTTCGTATCCCTTGGAAAAACCCGCCTATACACGCTTTTCTTTAGGTGGTGGGAGGGACCGGTGCGGATGCGGCACATGACGAAGCAGGGGAATACCCATAAGTATCCCGCTTGCGGGGAAACAACTGCTGCTCTTGCAAATACTTTCAAAAAATAGTATTTTCTTGCAAAATGTTTTCCAAACAAAGACCCATACCGCTTTTCTTAGCGTGGTGAGGGATCAAAAATTTAACACGCCGCGGTGATCCTCGAAGAGGGCACCTACCAATAAACGCTTTTCTTAGCGTGGTGGGAAAGGCCCAGTTTTCGCGTGTTTTCCCTAAACGGGGGGAGACGCCGGAAGGCTGCGAAATTTCGGTGAACGTAATGCTATATTTGGTCTCATTGAAACTCAAGAGAACAGTTTGGGACCTGACTTGATTGGCCTCGAATACATGAAGAACGACGAAAAAGACTTGTACCATTGGACTTTTGAAAGAATTAATGACTTAATGCATTAATGAATTCAATAAAAAAGAATTGAACTAAAATCAAGCTTGTGATCAAATTGTGGAATTTGAACTT
>NW_021521052.1:66560-72149 GCF_001605985.2 Dendrobium catenatum | reverse complement strand
AGAAACCAGGTTGCTATTTGGGGTTAGTGGGGCTGTTTTGTAGTGGAGGTTTGATGGGCTTTTGAGTATGAGAATTTTGGCTTTTGAGTTTAAAGTGAGGAAGTTTAAATGGGCTGTAAGAAATGCCAACTTGCTGTATCAGAACAAGGCCCATTTAACACTAAATTTTACTTGGAGGAGAATCTTGCTAGGACATCCACGTGAGCAGAAATCAAATGAGATGATTACTAAGAGCAGGGTGGGACGGCTTTAACAGAGAAAGGGAATAGTTTGGCTTGAGATGAATAGACTTCAGCTGATTAGAAAATTCACCGTAAAAGGTAAAGTTGTATTCTCATCGTTTCCTTTTCTTTGTTTGTCGTTGGAGCTGGAGGGGAATAGAAGAGATCGTGAGCTGCTATCAGGTCAGCTAAGAGGAGTGTCGGCTTCAGGTTTTAGAAGGATCGCAGAAACTAAAGGGGAAGAGGCATTGGTCTCGGGCCAATTTTGATCGGTGGAGGGGTTTCGGCCAGATAGAGGAAGAACATTTGCGGCTTTGGCTTGAGGATTTGATCGGAGATAGTGGTGACTTCGGTTCTGTGTGGAAGAAGTGACGAAGAGAGGAGGCGGGATGGAAGAAGAGGAACGAGCAGTGTTCGGCCGGCTCTGGTCGTGGAAACAGAGGGAGGATCGGAGGGGGAGAGGTATCGGGAGAGGAAGAAGTAGCGAATGGAATCGAGCTTTGTTCGTGAGAGAGGAAGTGAATCGAGCAGAGAGTGTCGTGGGATGGAACCGAGCGTGGAAGAGTCGAGCAGCCCCCTCGCTATTTAACGATGATTTGGGCGCTCGATCGAGGCGAGCTTGTGGCTTTTGAGCAGGATTTCACGGGAAATTGACTGGAGCGGCGCCGTTTGCAGTAAATTAGCGGGATTTCTGCGGGATTTCCGGCCGGTTTCGTGGATACGAGGTTTGGTCTGATTTGAATTTTTTTTTTGTTTCTTTTGTGCATTACACAGAGGTCAACATGGGCATTCAAGCAACAATTGAAAAATTAGTCTAATAGATTTTATTTTGAAAGGATGAATCATGGAAATTTTATTACTTTAAAAGGTTCAATAATTCATAAATATGGATGCCAATATTGAGTAAATGCTTTTATTTTTGACAGGAAAAAGATCAAAATAGTCCTTGACTCTTTATGAAGGATCAAAATGGATTTCAGCTATATTGAATGATTATTTTGGTCCCATATGTCTTTAGAAATGAATTAAAATAGTCCCATGATGAGACTATTTTGTTTCCTATTTAAGGAGTTAATGAATAAAAATGATCATTTAATTATAGTTGGGGACTATTTTGATCTTTCATAAAGAGTAAAGAGACTATTTTAATCATTTTCTCTATTTTTAATCTGATGAATTATGTGGTTCTTCTTAGGGCTGAGTCGTAATGTGCCAAAATAAAAGGAGAGAAAGATTCGAGCAAAGGAGGAAGTTTTTAATACTACAGTTATATAGTATATAATAGTTATATAGTATGGAGTAATAGTATAGTGTAGTTGTATAGTATATAGTAGCAGTAGTAGTATATTGTATTATATATAATATAGTATAGTGTAGCACATATAGTATAGTGTAGTTATATAATATAGAGTAGTAAAAATGAAGTGTAATATATATAGTATATAATAGAAGTAGAATAGTGTAGTATATGTAGTTTAATGTTGTTGTATAGTATAGAATAGTAGTAGCAGTATAGTGTTGTATATATAGTATAGTGTAGTTATAAAGAATAGTGTTGTATTAGTATATTATAGTATAAATAATATAGTGTAGTTATATAGTATAGAGTAGTAGTATAGTGTAGTTATATAATATAGAGCAGTAGTAGTACATTGTAGTTTTTATAGTATAGTGTAGTTTTATAGCATAGTGAAGTAGATATACAGTGTAGTATATATATAATACAGTGTAGTTATATAATATAGAATAGTAGTTGTACAGTTTAGTATATGTAATATTGTGTAGCTATATAATATAGAGTAGTAGTAGTATAGTGTAGTATATATAGTATAATATAGTTATATAGTATAGAATAGTAGTAGTATAGTGTTGTATATATAGTATAGTGTAGTTGTATAGTATAGTATAGTAGTAATATGGACCTCTACTCGATGCTTGTTTCTCATTTGAAATGAACTTGTCCCCTAGAGAAAATTAAGTCGATTATTTGTCTTTAATATATACATTGATATATTGCCCCCTATGCCTTTTGAGGCTTTTATCCTTTTGAGGTATTTGTATACTTATATCTTTTGAGGCATTTAGCATTCCAAGATCTTTGATGTACCTATGCCTCTTGAGCTTTCTTAGCCTGCTAAGTTCTTTGAATGAGTGATGGTCTTATTAATTACTTGCTCTCATGTTGTCTTTCTAGTTAGGACCCTATCCTTTACTAGCTTCCTTTCGAGGCTACCGCATGAGTATACCTTTATGGGGTTATTTATTAAAGCATAATTTGTATTAAAAAGGTTGAGAAAATTTATAATGGATATTTGATTTATCTGAGGTTGTTTGTCATAACATTGCTCGATGACGTTAATATGTGTGAAAGAGGTCGAGAGAATGCACAAAAAATGTATGGCTTATTTGATGTTATTTGTCATAACATTGCTCGATAATTTTAACTTATGTGGAAGAGGCCAAAAGAATCCACCAAAGATGTATGTCCTATCTAAGATTTTTTGTGAAAGCATTGCTCAATTACATTAACTTGTTTGGAAGAGATCGAATTGAGTCCCATTGGGATCGATTATATCATAATTAGGATGGGACGAATGTTATATATATCCCGAATCAAAAGTGAAAAATGGTCTATCCTTAGACCGTTACTTCCTTTTAAGGTCCAATTTAAGACTTTGCATAAAGAGTAGAGGTCCATCTAGAGAATGCATAAAGCTTGGGAAGCATTCTTGTATTTATTGCGAGTTTCTGCACATATTGTCTTAGATGTTAAAAGTATCAGAAAAATTTTCTTGGCCACAATTACCTTCATTGTTATAGCCAAGGTTACCCTGTTCAAATTTACGTTCTCGAATGTGATGCAGTTATGGCTTATAACTGAGGAGAGATAAAATAATTTATTATTGTTGCAGAGAGATTACACTCAATATTGAAAAAATTCATTTGAATCTGATAGAAGACTATGGCAAAGAGATTACTATGCTTAGCTTGTTGATGTGAACAACATTTGAAATTGCAGCAAAGGTTACCCTTCAACTTGGATTCAAATTCCGACAGTACAATAGCGCCAGCAATCCTTAACAAATTTCTTATATTATTATTACATATTTTTTCAATTCAAATAGAAACTAATTTTAATACATTTCATAGATATAAAAGGTTAGATATGCCTAGTATAAATAATTAAGATAATATTATAGTCATAAATTCATATAACATAATTTTTTGATGAAATAAATGAATATTAATTTTTATAATATCTCAAATATTTAATTAATCGTATCCATCTCTAACTAAGATGTTGAAAATTTGTTATTTTAAAATTTTAATAATTTATGAGATCCACTAAAATGACATTATTATACTATATTTTATTTTAATGATGATTTTATTTTATTTTTAAAAGTATGTCTCACAAATGTTATGAAATATAATTATGAGGATATGGCCTGAATTTAATAAATTTATATGTTTTCAAGCTTAATAACTCAAACTTATAGGTTATAAGTATGATATCATAAAAAATAAAAAATGGAAGAAATGGCATTTTGGGGTATATGAAAATTAATCTTGTTGCGTGCTAGAACATTTATGGTAGTAGAGAGATAAAGATCATAATGTCTTAGTTTTGAATGAAGATCCAACACACAAACATCAGTTAGTGCAAGTATTGATGTTGCTGGTTTATCTAATTTTGATGTAGGTGATCATTTGGGGACAAATCCTTCTCAAGAAATGGACAATAAGGCAAGCTTAGAGTTGGACATAATGAGCATACACAAAGGAATTGAGAAGGTTAATTAGTATGCAAATGAGAATGAGCTTAAAAGGTGTTGTCACTTCCTAGTGGCCCAATTACAACCCTTAGTGTCAAATGTTTCAACGAAGCACTAAATTATATAATCCAAGAAATTTGCAGTGATCCTAGATAGGCCAAGATGGTCTTAATTATTCAAAGCCTAGTCCATGTTGTCAAAGAAATTGAGAAGGTTAATTAGTATGCATTTTTGTAACCAGCAAGGAGGTAATTGAAGAGGCTGATTAATTGAGGAGGTTAATTAATATACATTTTTGTAACCAACAAGGAGGTAATTTAAGAGGCTCATTCATGAGTGTATCTGTTACGTTTCAAGGATATTAAAAGAGAAATGAACTTGGGAATGACCGAGCATAAATATTTGTGTTGTTTTAAAGCTATGTTTATAACTTTACATATTTTGGAGGGTTGTTCCAAGTATATATATGACTTCTTACAAATTTGAAGGTGATTTTTTTTGGATTTTTAGAGAATACATTATTGTTGGATTTTGTGTCCCTTTTGGTTTTAAAAGAACTCCTGAAGCTAAATGCTAGTTTTGTTGTGTTCAATAATCAAAACTTATCAACATGAGTTCTTCAAAGATTCCTAGGTTTTCTTAGTGTTGTATTTCAACCCTTTATAGTCTTAACTCTTTTCATCTGGTTTAGTGATATGTCAGGCTCATCAAACCTTTCTTTAAGATCTTGGGTTCCAACTCCTCTTTGTTATTGGGCTTCATTACATTTTTTGTGTTGTTCATATCACTATCTCTCACCCTCTCTCCCTCACAATCTCTTATTTTCTCTCCTATTTCTCTCTCTTAACCTTTCTTTCTTCAAATATACTTCTCTTAGTCTCTCCCTCTCTCTCACAGTTTCTCCCTCTCTATCACTCATGCTCCTTATCTTGTTCTCTCTCCATCTCTTCCTATCTCTCTTACTCTCTCTCCCTCCCTCCTCCCTCCATCTCTCTCCCCCCCTCTCTCTTGATTGCTCTCTCTCATACACACTCAATTTTTCTTCCCTCCTCTCTCAAAATGTATAATTCTTCCACCCACTCTCTTACTTTCCATCTCTCACTCATTTTCTCTCCTTCTCCTACTCCCTGTCAGTCTCTCTGCCCTCTATCCCTTTTCTATCTATCTCCATATCTCTTGATATCTCCATCTCACTTGCTTTCGCTTTCCCTAACTCTTTCTTTCTCTCTCTACCTCCCACACACTCTCTCTTTTTCTTTCACTATCTCTCACTCTCTCCTTATCTCTCACTATCCCTCTCCCAGTACTCTTCATCTATCTCCCACTCTGTCTTTTACTCTCACAATCATATTCTCTCTCCCTCCCTCTCACCTATCTCCTTCTCTCCTATAATCTCTCTCTCTCTCTCTCTCTCTCTCTCTCTCTCTCTCTCCTTATCTCTCACTATCCCTCTCCCAGTACTCTTCATCTATCTCCCACTCTGTCTTTTACTCTCACAATCATATTCTCTCTCCCTCCCTCTCACCTATCTCCTTCTCTCCTATAATCTCTCTCTCTCTCTCTCTCTCTCTCTCTCTCTCTCTCTCTCTCTC
>NW_021521052.1:57107-66298 GCF_001605985.2 Dendrobium catenatum | reverse complement strand
CACACACACACACACACTATATATATATATATATATATAACCCTCTCTTGCACCCTCACTGCTCTCTCCCTCCCACAATACCTCTACATCTAATTCTCTAGCTCTCTCTACCTTCCCTCTCTAGTTGAGGTTCCTGTTGATTTTAGTGTTTCAAATCTTCATGTGGGGAGGTGATTGTTAATCATGTCTTGGTGGTTAAAGGGGAGTATTTGATGGAGGTAACGGTGGGGATCACAACAAGTTTGGGTTGGTAATGGAGGCATGGTAGGCACATTTGAAAGGTAAGAATGGTCATATTTCCTCTAATAAAAACAAGAATGGGGGTGGAGGATCAAGGCATGATGGTGTAGCAATATATAGAGAAAGTAAAGGGTTGATTTCTAATTAACTAGAGTTTCTTCAGTTGGGACATTAGTAGTTGATTCTCATTACAAGAATTTACATGGAGGTGTAAATGTTCAAGGTGGGGAGAAAGTAGGTGGCATTGGTTGAGTTTATAAGAAATTTGGTAAGGATAAATTTTCTAGTAAAGGAATTCGGCTAAAACAAAAGCCAATATTTTATCAGTTGTATAGATTCTTGGTTATGTTGTTAGATTAAATTCAAAAGGAGGCAAGGGGCAATTGGAGCAAATAGACGGGGATCCCTCACTTTGTTGATTGTTGTAGGCATTGGCCAATCCTTGAATTTCTTGATATTTTTGTCGTCCACCTCAATTCCTCTCTTACTATAAACAAAAATAAGAAACAAAAACTTATCTATGCAAAAGGTGCACTTTTTGTGGTTAGCAAACAATCTTTTTTTCCTTAGAGTTTAAAATAGATTTAAAAGTGCATTTCATGTTCATCAAAGTTTTTACCATAAATTAGAATTTCATCAAAATGCACAACTACAAATAAGATTAATTTTTATAAAAACATAAACCAGGCAATTCATCCAACATATCATCTAACCTAGGAATGAGGTGATGATATTTGTCAACCAAATAAAATAAAATTAAAATAATAATAATTTTTGAAACAGATGCAAAGCAACAAACTCGGCTCCGCCGGCCCTACTTCGCGTCATCTCCCCAAATGATGCTTTGCTTTACATAGTAACTTCCATTCATTGATTTTGATTAATAAAAAGGAGAATAAGCAAAGCTTATGAGATCAAATTCAAAAACACACTCCTTCGACATTGCTGTGAGACTTCGTTGCTTCGTAGGAGGTGTTTAGGTTTTGCCTTTCATCTTCTCTTTTCATCGTTGTTGTTCGACTTCCTTTCTTCGCAGGAGTGTAGAGAATGCACGAGCCGCTCTTCGACTCCTTTGTTGCTATTCATCTTTGTAGCTTTACTGGACTGCAGAGATTGCACGCATCGCTCCTCCAACTCCTTCATTGTTGTTCATCATCGTTGATTCATAGGAGGTGTGAATATTGCACTGTCGCTTTTTTTGCTCCCTCGTTGTTGTTCATCTTCATTACTTCGCAGTAGGTTCAGAGATTGCACCGTTGCTTCTTCGGCTATTTTCTTGTTGTCCCACTTTGGTTCACAGGAAGCACAGAGATTGCACAAGTAGCTTCTCCAGTCCCTTGTGCGTGCCCTAGCCCACCTGATCAGGCTCCCTCTCTCCCTTTATTATATTATAAATTATATATATTATAATATGAAAATATAACATTATATATTATATCATAATATATTATATATGTTATATTAAAAATAATATAATATTATATATATTATAATAAAAAAGAAGAAAAGAAAGAATGAAAAAAGAGAACAAAGAATGGATGATGGGATTTTTTAAATAAGTGTCGAAGACCTCGGGTCGTCAACTTTAAGTCCAGCTAAGATGGTTAAAATTCGAAGACCCGCACCATCAATCTTAGATCTGGGCGGATGGTTTTAAATTTGAAGACCCCAGGCTGTAGTATCTTAGATCCAGCCAGGATGGTTCCAGATCAAATACCCTATGGTGTCGACCGTAGGTTTGGATTGAAAGAAACTATGGCATGCGCTGTCCCAATTTCTCCCTCGGAGGGGAGGGGATACCAGGAGGCTATCAAAATTTCAGGAAAATTACAAAACATTTTGGAGTAATTATAGAGAAATTAAATTTGAATTTTTGATTAATCAATTAAAAATATTTAAAATTAATTAATCAAAATTAATTGAAATTAATTGATTAATTAATTATATAAAATTCAGGAGATATCTAAAATACAAAATCATTTCAAATTGGAGAGCATTTTAAATTTGAGAACATTTCAAATCCATGAGCTATTTAAAATACAAAAACTTTTAAAATTATGGAGTTGTTAAAATACGAGGGCATTAAACATTCAAAAGTTTTAAAATTCAAGTGTTTTGACATTTAATCTGATGAATTAGTTAATTAATTAATTAATCAACTAAGCAAATATAAAATAAAATTTAATAAAAATATATTTTTTTACTAATTAACATACATAAATGATACTCTCCTCTCCAAACAACAGCTCTCCAACTCTACAAGCTCTGTACAGACTGCTCACAACTCAAATAAGTATAGAATAACTCTTTAAGTACTGTACTATACAACACAATAAACATCTGTACATATTGCTCTCCAAATTCCTCTGAAACAAAAAAACTCTCAAACTCTCCAACAAAAGTTCAAACACAAACTCTCAAACTCTCCAACAAAAGTTCAAACACAAACTCTCAAACTCTCCAACAACAATTAAAATTCAATCTCCAAACTTTTCAACAACAACTCAACTATCAACTTTAAAACACTCAAAAAGCTCTCCACAATAAGGCTCCAACTCTCCTGTCTGAGATCCCTACAAAAAAGAGTAAAGTTCATTAAACATTGGAATAATTCAATTTTCAAATAAATGCTAAAATAGAAAATGCTACTAGTACACATGTAATGAAAAGAATCTATCAAATAGTAAAAAAGAAAAGTATTATGGTAAAAATACTAGTGTAGCAAAGTACTTCAGTAAAACACTAAGTGTCAAACAACTTATGTGAACTCAACAAACATAAAATCAAATCTTAATAAAATCATTGGGCAGCCTTATTTATAAGAACTTGGTTGTAAGGCCCACTACCCGACAACTTTCAAAAGAAAGATGTAAGCCCGACCTTAGGTGAAAGTTTTAGGTTAAATTGAGCTAACTCCTAACCCCCAATTAAAACAACAGTTACTTCTAATAGAAGTCATAAGTCTAACCTCCGAGAAAAATATTTAGGTAAAAACACGACCTTAGATCCCTCACCTGGGCATCCTAGTCTATAGTACTTGGTTGTAAGACCCTCAAATCGGGCCACTTAGCTTACCGGATTAGGTTGTAAGTCCCATTATTGGGCAATTTCTAAGGAAGCACTAAGACCTATCGAACTAAAATATGCAGGCTACCTCTGGTAGAGGCCATGAGTCCTACTAACTGGGACATTTTCAAATGAAAGCCATAAGTCCCTACATAAATCTAATCACACGAACAACTCTTATTGAAAATCAAGGCAAAATCCTCAAGAGATAATTTCATATTTAAATAATGCTTTGAAATATAGTAATTATGATACTAATCCCATGTCAAAATTATGCAAAATTTCTATTATATGCTCTTCTACAAAACACACAAATTTCATAGGCATCTTAGCCTAAAAGATTAAGATGTAAGACCCGCTTTTTAGTAAACTTCCTAAGGGAAATCATAAGACCTGCCCAAACAATTAAAATTCCTGGCCAGCCATGCTATAGAAATAGGTTGTTAGACCCATCTTCGTACAACTCATAAATAGAGCAATAAGCCCCATTCCAAATTAAATACCTTGGCTACTATCTACGAAAGCCATAAGTTCCAACCTAAATTTAAATCCTCGAGCTACTTTCTACGAAAGTCATAAGTTCCAACCTAAATCTAAATCAAAACACCTGGGCTACTTCCTAAAGAACCTATAAGACCCGCTCTAATTCAAACTCCTAGATTACTTCTAAATGAAGTCATAAATCCCAAACTAAATCAATTTCTGGGTATTCTAATAAATGTAAACTCCAAAACACTTAATATAGTTAAAACCACATCTAACCATTTTTGTCTGTTTAGGATCTCTAAGTGGTGGCTACCCATGACTGCTAATCAGATTCCTGGACACTACGGTCAATGATTGTTAATGTTCGTAGACTGAAATCTATGATCTACCCGAGACGTCGGAATCATGGAATCTTGATCAGGTTTACCTCCATTTCCTGCACTATTGAGACTAAAATTATCTAAAAATTATTTCATCCTTAATCGAGAATTTTCTCTTACGTGTTAAAAGTGGTAATTAATAATGAGTGTTTGCGCTCATGTGATGTAAAACCCACAGATATTTAAACCCTGACAATACTCTCAATGGAATCCTACAACTGCAAAGCGGGATTCATACATTCGTGGCATATTTCTTCAGCCAACAAATTTCTAACTACTCAGCTAGGGATTACTTTTCTTTCCATCTTTGGATGGAAAGAGAATTGTTAGTCTTAATTATCAAATATCTAAAATTAATTATAGATATTTATTCATCAAAAGCCTGTGTTTTCTTTCACAGCAGAATTTAGGTTGACTCTAATGCCTACAAGTTTTGTTGGTAGAATGATAATATGACGTCTATGAAGTTCTTAATGATTATGAACCTAAGTGAGGGAGCAAAATTGCAGTTCCCTCAAGCAGTTCAGAACACAGGCTATGCTGGAGTAATCATTCAATTTAGAACTATTTCCAAAGTCATGCAGTTTCAACAGTTCCTTCCTGAGAATACTGTTAGCATACATACTATCAAATGTGTCATTAAGAAGTCTACTACTAAAGTTGTTGATGAGTAGGCTCCCAAGAGGGCCTCTTTATTTTCAAGACTCTCCATGAAACCTGTTATTTCTCCAATAATTCAAATGAAAGTTCCTAATAATAAGCTACAATCTTCTAGGGTGAGTACAACTAGTCAGAACATAATTCAGGATGAAGTGCTTAAACAGTACAAAGCTGAAGTTCCTGATTTAAGTGCTAAGCTTTCCAGGAAGGTCAGAAGAAAGGTCAATGCTCACTTACGAGCTAATGGCTGGATGCCAAATATACTTTAAGAATCATTACTGCAGCTAGAGGCAAATGTACCCACCAATAATGGTTTAGTACCATTAAAGTGGGTAAAGAGAAATGATGATAAGGATCAATTAAAGAAGTTTTTCTGGGATACTTCACGTCAAGATCCACTACCGCTAAAGAAGAGGAATCTGCCTCTTCTAAGGTATATAAAATACTGAAGGCTATCAAAGCCAAAAATCTACAGTGAAGATTGAGGAAATCTATCACTTAAGTTATTTTCTCAAATGCAATTCATCCCTAGAATAAAAAATTTTTAATAAGACCTTATAGAGAGTAGTTTAAACATCCTCCATACTATCGAGAACCTAGATAATTCTGTCCTTATATAGGTCGATACCCATATTACGGAAGAAAATAGTTGGGAGAGCCTTCTGATTGTCTACATGCTAGAGGCTATAACAAAAGATATGATAAACATTGGTATAATAAATCTCGGCATTCAAAGATACATTATGTTGCTCTTTTAAGAACCTAGAAGAACATAAAATCTTACAAGAATATATTTTTCTAAAAATACCTATCAAATTTGTAATAAGGCATATCTATACTTGCAATAACCCTCGAAGATTAGTAAACATATTAATATATCTTTAAAACAGCATAAACAATAACAAAAATAAACGTCCTTGCATTTTTTAAATAACAAAGTGAGAAGATTCATACTAAGTGACAAGATTCCATTCCTATCTATCTAATGCATACTTTATGCCCCACTAATCATATATGTAGTAAAATGGAAATTATTTTTAATAAGTTCTTTTGGGGCTCTAAAGATGGTAATCGTTCCATCCACTGGAGCTCTTGGACTAATTGTGCAGGGAATAAGGATGAGGGCAGACTTGGCTTTCGTACCTTGATTGAGATGGTCAAATCTTTTAACCATAAATTCTGGTTTTCTTTTAGATCCAATAAAAGTTAATGTGCTAATTTTATGACTACCAAATACTGTAGTATTAATCATCCTTTAAATTGTTGCTACAAACCAGGAGATTCTTTCAATTGGAAAAGGCTTTGCAATATCAAGTGGGAAGCCAAAGAGTTCATTCAATGGGGTTTGGCGTTGGGAACATTTACTTTTGGCAGGATAAGTGGCTGGTTAATTTTTCTATTGACAGCCTTTTAAACACTCATTCCACGTCTAATATTAAAGTCAAAAAGTTCTTTATTAATGACACTTGGAATTTGAACATGCTTGCTAATATGATTCCTGGTACCATCATTAGTTTAATTACTATGATTTCTATTTATAGGGGGGGGGGGAGAGGACTGCATTTTATTTAATCGTTCCAATGATGGCCGGTCTGTCACTAAATTTGTGTGGAACTCGATCAGACAAATCCTGCCTAAAAACTTTATTTATGATGTTATTTGGCATGCTAATATTCCTCCTCTTTACTCCTTTTTACTTTGGAGAATTTTACACAACTATTTACCTGTTGACTTTATTTTGATGAAAAAAGGTTTGATTATTGTTTCTAAGTGCCAATGCTGCTACCATATCGAAAATCTTAACCATGTTTTCATCAATGGCCCTATTGCTACTAAAGTGTGGATTTACTTTGACAATATCTTCAATGTGATTACCTCTTTTCATTATGATTCGATTACTTCTTTGCTTAAAGATTGGTTTCTTCCTATCAAAGGTCATATTAGAAATTTAATCCCTATTATTATCTGTTGGTATTTATGGGAAATCCGGAATAATTCCAAACATGAGAATATTGGGATGAATGCTTTGAATGTTATTGCTAAAGTGAAGAACAAGGTTCTTCAACTCTTTGTGGCGAAGTTAATTACTGTTGACTCCTTTAAGAATTGCATTCCTGCTGCTAATGATTTAGGCTTGAAGTTTATTGTTCAGCTTATCATCAAAACTGAGAAATTGGTTTATTGGAAGCGCCCTGTTTATGGCTGTTTTAAACTAAATATGGATGGCTCTTATAATAACAGCACGGCTGGCTGTGGTTGCATTATTCGTGATTATAATGGTATGGTTGTTGCGGCTTATGCTGGCCCGTCTTCTGGTACTAATGCTGTTCAAGCTGAAACTGATAGCCTCTTGTATGGGATTCAATTACGTTCTTCTCTTGGCATTACTAACATTTGGGTGGAAGTTGATGCCTTGCTTTTACTTCATTATATTAATGGAAATTCAATTTCAAACCCAACTATTTTTTACAAAGTTAGAGACATTAAGCATTGTTTCTCTCCTATAAACTACTCTCTATCTCATATTTTACGAGAGGGGAATGCGGTGGCTGATGGCTTAGCTAAGATGGAGTGTTCCATGACTGATTTTCTGCATTTTAATGATAATTCTCTACCCAGGGATATCAAGGGGCTTATCAAGTTGGATCAGATGGGATTTCCGTATATCCGATTTAATTAATTTGTCTTTATCTTATATCTGCGGGATTATTCGCCTGTTCATGCTTGCTATTTTTGGTTCTTTGCGGGTGGCTGATTCGGTTCGTCTCTCCTTGTTACATAATTCTTTTTCTGTTGAGTACTTAGTGTCTGATCTCAATGATTTTTGTCTGGTTGTTGTGACCCGTGAGTGCTTCAATTTTCTGTTGGTCAACAATGTGGGGATTGTTGGTAATAGGCATAACAGCAATTTTCAATCTTTCTCAAATTGGATTGTTTTATCTGATGTTGAAGTCTCGGTGTTCGTTTGCTATGGTAGTTAGGGCAGTTTTAACTCTATTTCGGATCTGAATTTGAATATTCCCTTTCTGCTTTATAATTGGGCTTTTTATTTGGGGCATCTTTGTTGTCCGGTGGATGCCTGGAAGGAAATTGAGTATTATATTTGTGGGTATAACTTTTATGGCTGAAATGTTACACCCGTGAGGCTTTGGATTCTTGGCTGCAGGTATTCCAATGGGGCTAATTTTTACAAACCATGGAGCCTGACTAATCTCTTATATCTTCATTTTGGTATACTTTATTATTGGTTGCTTTATTTTTGCTTTAGTATCCTTGCAGGCCTTTTTTTTAGGTTTTTGGAGCTCCACACTCGTTTTGTGAAGGATACGAATGCTGTTGGAAGGGCTATGCTGAAAGTGATTATCTTACCCTTTTTTTTTTTGTTTCTTAGAATGTTGCTAGATTATTATGTAATTTTGATTAGTAGGGACCTCCAGCTCTTAGGCTTCTTTTTTATTTTGATTGTAGCTCTTCGGAGCAGTAGTGAGCTAGAGGTCCCTTTAAGGACTTTGTAACTTTTTCCCGATATTAACGCGTAGGCCCGTAGGAGGGTTTTAACAAAAATAAAAAAAGTTAAGTGACAAGATTCGATGTATTTAAACATCCTAAACTACAAAATAAGTTGCCACAAATGGTCAGTCATTGCCAAGTCTATTTCCCATTTAATATCCTTGAAACTTAGTAAATACATATTTATTAATGAGCCTCTTTAATTACCTCTTTATTGGTTATGAAAGTCCATACAGATTAACCGCTAAAATTATTTTGATGACATGGACTAGACTTTGACTAATTGAATCCATCTGGCTCTTTTTAGGATCAACTCATTTCTCTTCAATTTATAAAGTGCTTGAAACATTTAATTCTGAATCTTATAACTAGGCTACTAGGAAACAACAAAGGATCTTGAGCTTCATTTTCATGTGCATGCTCATTATGACCAACTTGATTTGCATCACTTAGTCTTTATATATATATATATATATATATATATATATATATATATAATTTATCGCTTGAAAAACTGTCGATAGAAAGTAGAGAAAGAGATAGAATAGGTGCTATTTCATTATATTTAGTAATTAAGCATAATTCTAATTATAATTGAAGGCTTATGATAGGAAACACTTGTAGATCTCAAGTATTTCCTATCAATCTTCGGAAAACAACGAGAGTTCTCCACAAAATCACGAAAATAGAAGATAATTTGTATTATTTGATTAAAGAAAACGGAAAATAGCAAGATACAATTGATCTTATATTTGAGAGGAGGATTTCTCTCTCCCAAATCTCTAGACGCCGCTAGAGCCCAAGAAAAATCTAAGAGATCTCAAATTTCAGCCAAATTCAAGTTGCCCT
>NW_021521052.1:43870-56223 GCF_001605985.2 Dendrobium catenatum | reverse complement strand
ATATATATATACACACACCCAATATACTGTACTAATATTAAAAAGCTGCTTGTGATTTTTTCGTTAGCCAAATATAATCGCACAAAAGGTTTAAATTAACTATCTATTTCATAACACTTCATATTGTCGTTCTCAAGCTTTCATATCCTATATGCAGGTTAGATTGTGAAAAAGAATAGTGATTGAATATGAATATATATGCACATCAGTCATGCGTTATTCAAATTTGTTCTATCTACTTTATTTAGATTTTCTTAGGCAAGTACTTGAAACATAATTGTGGAGGCAAAGTGTGAAGTCCATCTTAGCCAACCTAACTTCATGTTTAAGACCTCTTAGGAGGCCATCTTGGCTAAGTTGTGTTTTGCATGTCTAGGATTTGCTTAGGTGGATGACTGATAGTCAAGCCATATCAGTCATTTTTTAGGTGTGATTCTCTATAAGCAATTCTTTATGATGAATAAAATGATGCATTCCCACGGAAGAATATGGAACAGCAAGAACAACATCATGAGCTGGCACTATTATGGTTTGCTACTTATTATTACTTTGATTTAAATAATAGATAAAATATAGATCTATGATTTTGAACTATAATGAATTTTGTGCATGCGTCATTACTTATTGTAGAAAGCATGCAAAAATTTTTGAGTAAAGCTTTATTTAGCCTTTGCTTCAAATCCTTTACTTTGTATCCGGCTACTATGATAAAAAAGAAAATTAATTATCTTCATTCAGCATATTTCAAAATTGCATGAGTGGATATTTAAGCAATCAAAACTTTACTGACAACTAGGCTCATTAAGCCTATATTTCAGTGTAGTAGTATTTTGATCTTAATTTGCTATAAAAATTCAAATTTGATGGACAAATTGAACTAAAATTTGGAACTTATGAGATCAATTTTGATGTATGATTAAAGGTCATGCATCTTATTAGGATATGAAATCTTGCATGACTGAGTTAGCATACAATTCATCCTATAGTGTCTAGGCTTTGTGCATTTGCACAATCATTCATAAAACTTATGCATGATTTGCATGTTGATTATTATAGAAAGCTAAACACTAATTATGACATCATAAGTTCTCTAATGATGTGAAGAATATGTACATAGAATTTAAGCTTGGTAATTAAGTTATTTTGCATTATATCTATCATCCCCATTGCATTATACTTTTGTGCTGATTATTACAACTTAAATATTTCAAGCAAATTGCTATTGCATGTGGTCCTTGAGCTACTATTAATAGGTAAAGTTTATATATAGAGAGAACAACAACAACATCAAGCCTTTATTCCACTATGTAGGGTCGGGTACATGAATCCTTTTTCTCCATTATTCACTGTCAAAATTATCATTTAAATCTGATAAAGAAATGTCATTTCTAATATTTTCTAACCTAGTATTTTTAGTTCTGCCTCTACATTTCTTAACATAATTCATATCTAATACATCTACTTTTCTAACCAGGTCATTAGAAGGTTGCCGTTTTATGTGATCAATCCAACTAAGTTGACTCTCTAATCTTATCTTCCACTAGAGCTACTCAAACCTTTTCACGTATATGCTCATTTCAGATCCTGTCTCTAAGAGTAAAGACACTCATCTACTTGAGCATCCTCTTCTCTACAACAGTTAATATTATGATTCTCTTTTGATGGTCAACATTCTGCGCCATAAAGCATTGCAGGTCTAACCACAATCTTATAGAATTTTCCCTTAAGTTTGAGGGGGATGTTTCTATCAAACAACAAGCCCGATGCATTCCTCCACTTCAAATATCTAACTTGAATTCTACTAATAATATCCCCATCAATTTCATCATCACTCTGAACAATAGACCCAAGATATCTAAAACCTCACATGATTAACCAAATTCATAATGCCCCTCATAAGAACCAAGATATCTAAAACCTCACATGATCAACCAAATTCATAATGCCCCTCATAAGAACTATTATTACTAAAATTATACTTCATATATTTAGTTTTAGATCTACTCAAACGAAAGCCTTTAGACTAAGGTTGACCTCCATAATTCAAGTTTAACTTTAACTCCCTCTCTAGTCTTATTTGTAAGAAAAATATCATCAACAAAAAGTATGCACCAGGGTAAAACCTCTTGCAAATGTCCAGTGAGAACATCCAAGACTAAAGCAAAAAGATATGGGCTTAAGGCAGATCCTTGATGTAATCGAACTAAAAATAGGAAAATACTTGTTCAAACTACCTTGTGTCTGAACACAACTAACAACTTCTACATACATATCCTTAATGACTTGAATATAAGCATTATTAATCCCTTTCTTTTCACACTTCATTTTCTTTAAAGCCACTCTAACTTCGGTTTCACTAATACGCCGATAGAATTTTTTTTTTTTTTAATTTAAGCTAGTAAGGTTACTAAAGTCATCGCATTCTAATAATCCTCATTGAAGAGTTTATAAAAATATCTAATTTACCTTTGTTGAATATCCTCTTATACATATATCTTTCACCCTCCTTATTATCTAATATATTATATAAATCATTAAAAGATAAAATCATTGCATCGCATATTGCTTTCTTAGACTCCTTAAGAAACTATATATATCTTCTCAAAAATTATAATTTTTACATCTAAAATAGTTTTTATAATAAATCTTCTTATTTTTTTTATCTTTTCTTGCACTTTTTTATTCTACCACAAATTATTTTTATTATTAGGAGCTTTTCCCTTTGATACTCCAAGCAAATCTTTTGCATAATTTTTAATATCACTAGCTACTATTTTTCATAAAACATTACCTTCCTCATGAACAAAAAAAATCTTAAGATATTGTATCTTACTCTCAAAAATATTTTTTTAATATTATTTAAATACGCCCATATAATCCTAAAATAATATTTTACTTTATTTTTTATTTTCTGCCCCTTCATCTTAAAGTTCAAAACTAATAAGTGATGTTATGTAAATAAACTTTTACATGGAATAATTTTACAATCTTTGGAATATAAACAATTTATGTTTTTTATAAGAAAATAATCAATCTACGTTTACCTATATCTATTCTTATATGTGATGAGATGCTTCTACAATCCAAAAATGTAAATTGTTAGTGTTCCCACATTTCGATGCATCGCGATGAAATTTAAGTGAATTTTCAAAGTCATCAGATTTTGATGAAAATAATTTTATAAGATTATACAGAAAATTTCAAGAATAAGGGACTTATAGTGAATTTTACATAATTTTGAAATTTAAAAATCACTAAAGTTATAATTGGAATAATAAATTACTTAAGAACCCTTAAAGATATTAAAGCGAAGTTAAGGCATGAAAGGGAAATTTAAACATTTTGGATTTTCCCCTAACTGCCCATCCTTAAGGGGACCAAAATCCATTCGGTCCCCTCATTCGCTCGGGTTATTTCGTTCGGCCAAAACATAAAGAGGCGAACGTGCAAGGCGATTGGAGACTTTGGGTGGTGACTTTGGCTGCGATTTCTAGTGGCAAATTTTGTGGGAAAGTGTAGAGGGAGACAAAGAAAGAATAAGGTATGTTTTTATTTAAGGATTCCTCCATTTCTCTCATAATTTTTCTAAGGTGAATCTTCTAGGGTTTTACTTAAACTTATAATTTCTTTGAAAATTATTAGAGAATGTGATATATCCTTTTATAGTGAGAGGAATATGATGAGGGATTGGGAGAGATTATGTAAGAGACTGTGAGAGAGAAAGAGTGAGTGAGAGAGTAATAATGGGAGGAAGGGGAAGAGAGAGAGAGAGAGATAGAGCAAGAGATAGAGTGAGATGAAGAGAGTGAGGATAGAGGGTGAGTGAGAGAAACAAAGGGAGCAATAGAGAGATAGCAGGAGAGGTACATAAAAAGGTTGTATAACTTCAAATTGATGAATGTTTGAGAGAGGGAGGAAGAGGGAAAGATAGTGCTGAATGTCTGCATTTTGCATTAAAAAGAAGAAGAAGTAAACTAGCTACAAGTAAATTCTCAAGTAAAGAACAATACCCTATCACTATCCGCCCTCAACAATAATAAAAGAATTGAGGGGAATGTCGTATTATTCACATCATAAAAGGAAAAACTATCAAGCAAAGCTAAATTGGCATAGCAATCAGTAGGCTGATTACTATCCCTATTACAATTTATGTTTTTTAAAAAATTTAGTGTTTCCTTTTTTAATTTGATCCTTGATTTAGATATTAAATTAAAAATTGTTTTTGACTTTAAAAGAACTTGAGCTTGGATTAAAAATTTTTGAACCTTTCTGGATTATGCGTTGTGAATACATTCCTTACTAAGTTTTTAAATAAAATCAAGAGGTAACTTTCTCATTTTTTAAGACTTTTTTATGCCTCTTTTCTTTTTGATAATGTCAAAGGGGGAGAATTTATACTTATTAAGTAATATAGTATATATGAAATTAGAAAAACAACAAAAAATTTTGATTCCATTGTATTTTAAAAAAATTGTTGTATCTTAAGTTATGGGGAGATTATGAGATTAAATGTTCTTCTTTTTTTTTTTATGTACAAAATCTCAATTGTAATTTATCATATAGATAAAAAACGTGGAGTTCTCTTGCAACTCAAGCCTATGAGTTCAAGCTTTTGATAATAATAAATATTGTGGCTCACTTTCTATTGTCTATCTGTATGTTCCAATATAATATTTTTTTCGTATGGTTTACTAACATTTCGATTATAGTGTACCTTACAAGGCTCCAAGTCTTGGTGAACATATCTATATTTGTAATTTTTCCATAATAAATTGTCTGGTTCTGTATGGGTGTTTGCTTGCTTGTAACCTTGCTCACTTATTTCTATTTTAAAGTTCTCTATTTTTTCTCACATCATCCAGGACGATCCCAACATCAGCCTGGATGATCAGCTAAAAATAGAAACCCTAATTAGGGCATCCTAGCTTTAAATTCATCATCCCGGATGATATTTATATCGGCTGGGTCGATAGGCTCAAAATAGAAAGAATCTGTCGCCATATCTATTTAGGTATTAGTTATATTTGGATATCATCCATGGCATCATCTAGGACTTTATCCTGGATAGGCCTAGCTGATGCAGTACAATTATGCCTAAATTAATTTGATAATTAAGGAAGGCAATTAAGATTTAATTGAATGATCACATCATCCTGGATGATCATAGGATTGGCCGAAATGATACACTGGATGATTATACATCGGACAACTCTTATTTAGGGTGATGTTCAGAATGATATTCCATATTTTGTACTAATTGGCCAGGCTGATATTTTATCATCCTGGATGATATGAATAATTTCTTTTAATCATCCCAAATCATCCTGGCCGATTGAGCTTATTTTGCACTGATCATACAGACCGATATTCTTATTGGCTGATGATAAAGTCAATAAGTTACAATTAATGAGCTTATTTTGAGGTCTTCTATTTAAACTTTGACAAGACACTTAGTATGCGTCTTCGAAAGCCATTGAAGCTTTGTTCTTCTGGAGGAAACTTGAAGAGAGAGTTTGAAAGGGAGAGAGGAAAGGGTGAAGTTTTAGAGAGGGAGAAGATCCTTTGAGGGGTTTTAAAGGAGTGTGGAGGGGGTTCCACACGGTTGCTCTGGCGAGATTTCACCTTAGTACCATCGAATTCAAGGCTTGTCTTGAGGGAAGTTTTGGTAAGAAGAAGATGCCTTTGGTGTCAAAGGACCTAGCTACTCCATCACACCAGGAAAGGTGGAAGTGATTTTGTAAAGGCTTCTCCGCCTAGCTGTGGTGGCCAATGAAGAGACACTGAGTTTAGTGCAATTCTCCGAGGGTGCCTCCGAAGAGTAGACGTAGGTCAAGGTTTGCCCGAACCACTATAAATCTGGTGTATTCTTTCCTTTATTATTTTCGCATTTAATCTCCGCATTATGTTTTCTTGTGGTGAATTTTGGTTTAGTTTGAGTTTTGATTGAAAGATTTTTAAAATACTAATTCATCTCTCTCTTAGTTAGCCTTGGGACTAGTTCATAAGGGCTTAACATCCCTAACAAAGTTTCACTATCAACTTTAGCGGCATCGTCAATTATTTATCTTCTAGAGGGGAAAGTAATCATTTGATGTTTTAGTTGAGGAAAATTGTTTACTTATAAATGATCTTTAGCTTAGCCTAAAACTTCTTCCGTAGGTATTAAAATTGAAAGCATAGAGCATTTTACTATCAAACCCTGAAATACTTGATGGGGTAGATGATTTGATGCAACTTAGTTATTTAAATGAACCATCAGTACTCTACAACTTACAATACATATATGATCGATACATGATTTATGTGGGTATCTTTTTCTACTTCTTTTTTAGAGTTTTGTTAGCATGGAATTACCCCTAATTTCTATTCATTTAAGATACTAATGTGTTGATAAGTTTTTGTATTTACCATTTAGACCAAAGCGGGGCCTATGCTGGTTGCTATCAACCCATTTAAGGAAGTTTAACTATATGGAAATGATTATATCGAGGCATATAAGTGCAAATCTATAGATAGTCCACATGTTTTTGCTAATCCAAATATAACAATACATGAAATGATAAGAGATTATCTTTCACATAGTAAATTTGTGCATTCTTATATTGAAATTTTATTTTTTCCCCTTCTGACCATGATTTTCATTTTCATATGAAGTTAATCAATCCATAATTATAAGGTGTGATCTCATTAATTTCTTCATATGCCCCATAAAATTCTATTCCTTTTCAATTAGCTTAGTCTTACAGCATTCAAGTCTTACTTCTTAGCTGTCATGTGTCTTTTTTTTCCTTCACTTTCTTTTTTTTGGTAGGATATTTTCTTTGGTATTGTGTAATTAGGTTTTTTTTCCTATGGAAAGCCGTTTTTATTATGCATTCGTATAAACATATTAAGTTGATTCCATTAGTAATTTGTGTCAAATGTGTTTATTACTTTTTTGGAAATGTAGTTTAATTTAAATTGGAGCTTATCATTCTTTGTCCACTACAACCTTATCTATCTTTATCCGCTTGTAGTGAATTAGATGCCTCAAATGTGCTAAGTATGGCCTTCATTTCTTGTGGCTAGAGTGGAGCGTGCAAAATTGAAACAAAAAATATTGCAATGCAATATTTGGCTGCTTTTGGAGGAGGTACTGGGATGGAATATGAAAATTTTCAAACAAATATAATTCTTGACGTCTTCAGGAATCCAAAAACAACAAGAAGTGATAACTCATGTCGCTTTGTAAGCTTATGTATTCTTCTTAATATTTTCAAGAAATGATGAAAGATGTGTTTGGCTTCATCACTAAGCAACTTACAAATCTCCTTTTTTTCTACTTCTTCTTGAAGGCCACATATTTCTTCTTGAATATACTATATTACTATTGTTCTTTTTTTATTGGGAAAATTTTTTTAACACTCCTGCAGGGAAAATTAATTGAAATTCATTTCAGTCCAAGCAAAAAGATTTCTGGTGCAAAGATTCAAACTTTTAAGAATGTTTTTAGTCAGATAATGCATTTCCCCAAATATTTTCTTTTGGTAGACTAAACATTTTTGTGTATTTCATTTTGTGCCTTGGGCCAATTTTACTTAAGAATGTACATTCTTTTGCCTAAATATTTTTTTTTTTTCAAAATTTTATATCTAGAAGATATATAAGTATTTGCACTTTATGTAATCAGGAGTTGTCTAGTGTGCACCTGGTGAAAGGTCATGTCATATTTTTTAGTAACTTTGTGCTGGTGCTTAAAAATCACTTAAGGTTAGGCCACTTTGTTCTTGCATTTTTTTAAAATGAATTAAAATACTCTCTTAATCCAACTCTGTATTGCCAACTCTATTGGATTTAATTTGAAGTTTGTTGATTGCTGCTAAGGATTATCTACTTAAGCAGTGAACCTATCAAAAGACCTTAGAGTTGGCTTTTTAGTATTATCTTTTTTTTTTTCATTCAATCCTATCTGATATTGCATTTGTGTAAATCTTAATTTAGCTTCCTCTTTAAAGAAATTAACAATATACCTTGGAACCCACCTTGGTGAGGTTTATCCATCTTATTGACGAAACCCTCCCGACATATTTTCTTCGAACATTTTTCTCAAGTTGAGCTAATTCAGGGGGAATAAAGGAAAAAAATTTGCTACTTCACATGTTGCATGGCAGGGCACTGCAACACTTTCTCCTCTCCTCTCCTGCTTACAACATAAATAAACTTTGGGATTTAGGGCATACAACACATTTTCCTAACTTAACATTGGCAATGCAACCCCTCATATGTGTTTTTTTAAAGGAGTTTCTATAATCATTTATGTTCTGTTAAACTATTGCTAAGTTTCTAACTTCTTCAGAATCAATTTAATACAAAAATAATTTGCAAGTTATGCAGTCCCTATAATGAAGGCTCCCTCTATTCACATTTTGAGAGATTACCCCTTTTGCTATTTTTTATTATAAAATATTTGTTTTCTCCTTTTCTTTCTATAGCGTTGAATTTTAATTAGAGCTACCCTTTGGCAGCTTTGCCTACCAACATCATATTACTGCTTCATCTTTGTGCACGCACGTCTGATCCTACCTTTTGCCTAATGATTATTACTCATTGGGTATTAACCTGCCTTTTCCTATACAATCATTTCACACAATCTTGTTTGGTATCTAAATCATCTTTCAATCATTCTTTTTTAGCATGCTTACTTTGTTTGTTGTTCAATGCTCATTTTAATTCCAAAGTAGTTGATCTTGATTAGAACTTATGAATGTTTCCAATGTGGAGGTTGTTACGAGTTTTATAGGTTTGTTGTCATTTTGGTGGAAGGTGTTGGGTTAGTGGAAGGTTACGAAGGGTATTGGCTATAGTTTTGTGGATGGTGGTATTTTACCAATCATGGGTAATTGCTAGATAATCCTTCGTTTAAAATTATTTTGAACCCATAGCTTAAGCATATGGGTGAGGGTCAATCCAGTTTTAACAACCTTTAACAACCTGCACATAGTTTGAATCATAGATATATAATTTTTGCTCTATTTGTTGTTTTTATTATCCTCATTCTTGTTGTGGGATTCTATATTTCAATGTTGGATTTCTAGGTCTTAGTGATGATCAAGTGAAAATGAGATCTATAGAACTGAGGGAGGGCCTAGTTATAGCATTCAAGGGGATTTATGCTAATCCTAAAATAATTATTCTCCTATGGGCATTCAAGAAGAAATTGAAGAATTAGTCTAATAGATAGTGGATGCTCTATCCATCATTTTATGTTGAAAGGGTGAATCTTGAAAATTTATATTTTTAAAAGATTCTGGAATTCATAAATATGGATGCCAATATTGAGTAAATGCTTTTATTTTTGGCAGGAAAAAGATCAAAATGGTCCCTGACTCTTTATGAAGGACAAAAATGATTTCCAACTATATTGAACTATTATTTTGGTCCCATAAGTATTTAGAAAGAAATTAAAATAGTCTCAAGATGAGACTCTTTTATTTACTATTTAAGGAGTTAATGAATAAAAATGATCATTTAATTATATTTGGGGACTATTTTGATCTTTCATAAAGAGTAAAGAGACCATTTTGATCATTTTCTCTATTTTTAACCTGATAAATTATGTTGTTATTCTTAGGGTTGAGTCTTAATGAACCAAAATAAAAGAAGAGGAAGATCCGAGCAAATGAGGAAGTTTTTAATACTTGGTATAGAGTAGTTATAAAGTATAGAGTAGTCGTAGTATAGTGTAGTATATGTAATATAGTGTAGTTGTGTAGTATGTAGTAGTAGTAGTATAGTGTATTATATATAGTATATTATAGTTATATAGTATAGTGTAGTATATATAGTTTAGTATAGTTATATAATATAGAGTAGTAATAATGAAGTGAAGTGCATATAATATATATAGTTTAGTATAGTTATATAGTAGTAGAATAGTGTAGTATATATAGTATAGTGTAGTTATATAGTATAGAATAGTAGTAGAAGTATAGTGTTGTATAGATAGTTTAGTGTTGTTATATAGTATAGTTTAGTAGTAATATATTATAGTATAAATAATATAGTGTAGTTATATAGCATTGTGTAGTTACATAATATAGAGTAGTAGTAGTACAATGTAGTTCATATACTGTAGTGTAGTTTCTATATCTCTCTCAATCTCCTACTCTCACTCTCCATATCTCTTGCTATCTTCCTCTTACTCTCACAAAATATCTCCCACACTCTTTCTGTCACCGTTTGTTTCTCTTTATCTCTCTCTCTCTCTCTCTCTCTCTCTCTCTCTCTCTCTCATCATCATCTTTATAAAGTACAATCTCTTTATCTCCATCTCTCGCTATCTCCACTCGATTCACTCTCCCACCCTTTCTACCTCCTTATAAAAAAAACCTATTTTTCTCTTACTCTCATCCCTTCTTTCTCCATCTCTCTTTCTAGATTGCACTATCGGCCTCTCTTGCTCTCTCTCCTTCACTATCTCCCAATCTCTCCCTTTCGCTCTCTCTTCTCTTTTTCTCTCTCATTCACTTTCTCCTTATCTTGATCCTTCTATCACTCTCTCTAACTCACTTTCCCAAACACTCTCACTCTCTCTCCCTCTCTCTTGCTCTCTCTCTCTCCCTCTCTTTATTAAAATCTTTGTCTGCCTCTCCCTACCTATTTCTCTCTTTCACTCTCCACCCTCTCACGACTCTCCCTTCCTCTTCCTCTTGTTCTCTATCTCACTCACTCACTCTCTCCCTTCCTCCCTCTCTCTCTCTTACTCTCACTCAATTCATCTTTCTTATATCAAATATATATTGTACTCTCTCCCTCTGTCTACACCTCTTTCTATCGATCTCTCTCTTTATCTCTCCCTCTCCCTCGTTATCTTTATCACCCTCTAAATCTCCCTCAATCGTCCTTTCTCTTGCTTCACTCTCTCTTTAAATCTCTCCATATCCATATCTAATTAGCTCCTATCTTATCTATTATTCTCACTCAACCACCCTCTCACTCTTTCTCTCCTCTTTTCATCTCTTTCTATTATTCTCTCTCCCTCTCTCTTTAATATCTCTCTTCATCTCTCTCTCTCTCCACTCATATTCTCTATCTCTCCTTCTCTCACTCTCTTTTTGTTTCTCCCTCTCCCTCTCTCTATTTTCTCTCTCGCACTCTTCATTTCTTCTTATCTTACTCTTTAACCTTCTCCCTAATTCTCTCTCCCCTCTTTTTTCCCTCACTATCTTCCTCTCTCTCTACTTCGCACTCTTTAAATCACACAATATCTCTCTTCCCTTCTTCTCTCCCACTTTCTTACCCTCTCTCTCATGCTTTTTCATCATTACTCCCTCTCCCTCTATTTCTCTCTCTCCTCACAATATAAATATATCACTCACAATCTTCTCACTTTTGAAATATTTTCTCTCTCTCTCACTCAAACTTTATCTCTCCCATTTGAACTCTCTAGTCCACTCTTTCCATCACTTAATTTCTCCCTTTCTCTTTATCTCGCTTTCTCCCACTCTCTATAAAAAATATCTCTCCCTCTAACTTATTTCTCTCTCTCACTCACACCCTCTTACTCTCTTGCTCTATCTCTCTATCATCCCTACCTCTCTTATCATCTCTTTCTCATGCTCTCTCTCTCTCATGCTCTCTCTCTCTCTCTCTTTCTCTCTCTCTCTTACTTCTTCCTCTTATTTAATCTTTCTCTCTATCACTCCCTCTCTCTCCCTATCCACTTTCTCCATCTCTCACACTATCCTGCCCTCTCCTTCCATTAATAAATATCTATTTGTCTCACGCTGTCTCACCCTCTACCTCTTCCTTACTCTCTCTCTCTCTCTCTCTTTCTCTCTCTCTCTCTCTCTCTCTCTCTCTCTCTCTCTCTCTCTCTCTCTCTTATTTACTCTCGCATTCTCTCTCCCACCCCCTCTCTCAATCTCCCTTTCTCTTTCACTCACTCACTAACCCTCTCCATCTCACTCTCTCCCTCTCTCCCCCTCTCCATTATACATATCTCTCTAAATATCCCCTCTCTCTCTTGATTTGTTTCCTCCCTCTCTTTGTCACTCTCTTTCTATCACTCTTTCTCCTTCTAACCCTCTCTCTATCACTTACACTCATATCTCTATCTCTATCACTTCCATCAAAAAGATGTTTCACTACTTTTCTCAGTATATCGCTAATTCTCTCAATCTCACTTTTGCTCTCATTCTCTTTCTCATGCACACTCTCTTTTTCTCTCCTCCTCTCTATCTCCTTCTCTCTATGCAACACGCACATGCTTCTCTATAATTAAAGCTTTTCCTCTCTCACTCAAAATTTTGCTTTGTTCTGCTCTAGGTTTGTGTATCAATATATATATATATATATATATATATATATATATA
>NW_021521052.1:38101-43761 GCF_001605985.2 Dendrobium catenatum | reverse complement strand
GAGAGGATGAGAGAGAGAAGAGATTGTGAAAGAGAGAGATGGGGAGATAATGAAAGAGAAAGAGCAAGAGAGGGGCCGATAAAATGATAAACATAATGTGAGGAATATATATATATATATATATATAAGTGATGCAAACCATTGAGTTGGACATGTTGAGCATGTATATGAAAATGAAACTCAAGATCCTTTAATATTTACTAGTGGCCCAATTACAAGACTTAGAGTTAAATGTTTCAAGGAAGCACTAAATGTGTAAATCGAAGAGAAATGTGATGATCCTAAAAAGACCAAAATGATTCAAATAGTCAAAGTCTAGTCCACGTTATTAAAATAATTGTGGTGGTTAATCTTTATGGACTTTCATAACTAGAATGGAGGTAATTAAACAAACTCATTAATAAGTATGTATTTGCTAAGTTTCAAGGATATTAAATGGGAAATGGACATGACAATGATTGACCATATGTAGGAACTTACTTTGAGGTTTAAAAAGTTTAAACAACTTGAATCTTTTCACTTACTTTGAATCTACTCACTTTGTTATTTTAAAAATGTGGGGACTCTTTTTTCGTTAGTGTTTATGTTGTTTTAAAGATATATTAATATTTTTTCTTATCTTCGATGGTTATTCCAAGTATATATATGTCTTATTATTAATTTGATAGGTATTTTTAGAAAAATACATTCTTGTGAGATTTTGTGTTCCTCTAGTTTCCTAAAAGAACTAATGAACTTATCAAGTTAGCTTGTGGCGTTCAATCATTGAAACTTATCACTTTGAATTTATGAGAGGTTCTTAAGTGTGGCATTTCAATCTTTCATATTTTTCATTTTTCATCAGGTTTGGTAACAGGTTAAGGCTCCTCAATCTTTTTTTTACAAGATTTCAGACTTAGCACAATCTTGTACTAGGTATCATCAAATTATTTGTGAAGTTCATATCATCTTTGTATCAGAGTTTTAGTTTTTAAGATAAGTATAGCTATCTTTTATTTTATTTTTGTTCTATTTTTTATTCCTTATTACAAAAAAAATAAAAGAAGGAAAAAAGGTAAAATAAAAAAAGAAAAAAAAGAAAACAAAACAAAACAAAAAATTTAAAAAATAATTATTTAAACATTATCTCTTTAGTCAAAATTCATGACATTTTTTATGAGTTTTGGTGTTTTCTCCTTTTGAATCATTGTTGGACTATGTCAAATAGTTTATCAAGTTTGATTAAGAACTAAAGAAGATAGAGAGAGTTAAATACGAGTGCAAGTGTATCAATTCTTTATATATCACTACACCATCATGTCTCGACCCTCCACCCCCACACTTATTTTTATTAGAGGAAATATGACCCTTATTAACTTTCAAATGTGCCACCCATGCTTCCATTACCAACCCATCAATTCCATCTTTTCTTTTATCTCTTGTAGTCTATATAGGAGACTAAAATCAGTAGTTTTGGGATACACTCCTATCTGATTGTATCACTAAGAAGATGGAGAGGTTTAAGTCATCTTCTTAGAATTGAATTAGGTTAGTCTTGTTAGGCTCATTCGATCAAGTTTGGTCACCCTTTTGTATAAGAGTGTCCAAACTCATTTTCTAGTGAAGATAAGGTCCCTAGAAGAGATCTCACAAAGCGGGATGAAATGGGGGTGGAGGTTCTAAACCCATTTCGACTCTATTTATTGGACACTGAAAACATTTCAAATCCTTTATGTGAGGTCAAAAATTCAATTATATTGCAAAAAATGGAGGTCAAAAGAGCATTAATTTCACACCAGCCCCTTATTGTACTTATGAACAAGAAGGCTATCTTCTCTACTAATGATCTAGTTGAAGATTTACCGAATAAAATTATTTCACTTTGCAGTAATTTAAAGACATATTTATCAATGAGGAACATCTTGATTTAGCTCCAATTCGAGGAATTGAACATCAATTTTTTTATTGTTTGTGCATCAATTCCAAATCAACTTTCTTATAGGATTAATTTTGAGAAGACCAAAGAACTTCAATTGGGTATGTACATTAAAGTATGATACCTTGTGCCTAAAAGGCAAAACATAGAGAATATTTGGACTGTCGAGCTATCAATAACATAATGATAAAATATCATCACCTCATTCTTAGATTAGATGATATGTTGGATGAATTCCATTGTTAATGTGTCTTTACAAAAATTAATCTTATAAATGGATATCATTAGATTAGGATGAAAAATGGTGATGAATGGAACAATGTTTTTAAATCTAAATATGGTTTTTATGAGTGGTTAATGATGCCTTTTTGGTTTAACTAATGCTCCAAGCATATTCATGTGTTTGATGAATCATATTTTACATGCATTTATTGGAAGATTTGTAGTTTTGTATTTTGATGATAATTTAATTTATAGTAAAAAGTTGGAAGAACATGAAATGCATTTTAAATCTATTTTAAAAACTCTAAGGAATGAAAGATCGGTTGCTAATCTCAAGAAGTGCACCTTCTGCACAGATAAGCTTGTTTTTCTTGTTTTTGTTTATAGTAAGAGAGGAATTAAGGTGGACGACAAAAATATTAAGGAATTCCAAGATTGGCCAATGCCTACAACAATCAGGTGAGTGAGGAATTTTCGTGGCTTAGCTTGCTTCTATAGATAGTTTGTGCATGATTTTTGTAGTATAGCCACCGCTCTCACTAAATTCAGCAAGGAAAAAAAGTCTCGTTTAAGTGGGGGAAAGAACAAGAAAAGACATGTAATCTTATTAAGAAAAAATTTACTAATTATCAACTAAACATTATGTTGAACATCTCCAGTGCATTCTTTGATATTCAAAGAATTATGCATTATTGAATTATTGACATTTCCATCAATAAGAAGAAAATCATCAGTACAACTATCCACCACCCTATTTACATTTTCAACAATATCTTCCATCTTATCAATTGATTTATTCATCATTACTTATTGTGTACCTCCATATTTTTAGAATCTTGAGGGTCTGGACGTGATTAGGCTTCACACAAGCTCCATCACCTCGCTTGGAGGTTTTGAAGGTCAGGCATAGTAGATGGTGCAGGGCCTGCTATAGTAGTTCTCTGCATCTTTACTGCCATTTGGGCCGTCACCTCAGTCATCTTTTTGTTCAGCTGACGCCTTCAGCATTAAAAGGATTCCCCTGAGCCTTTTCTTCTCCTTCTTATGAGTGACGACCTTTATCGATAACTGACCCAGTCTCATGGTAACCTTGATGCACTTATTTAGGTGGTGGATATAAATCTAGATCATCTTCACCATCATTATAATCGACATTATTATCAATGTTGACATTCCTCACCAGGTAAACTATTTCTACATCCATGGTGTCCTCTTCTTCTTCCTCCTCTTCTTTTTAGATTCAATTTTTTGAGCAATGGCACCACTGAAGCTTTGGTTCTTAATTTGGTACGAAGATCTCTTCAACCCATGGGATGCGTTTAAAGTTGACATCTTCCTTGATTTGGGTTGGTGGCAATGGGATCCCCTAGAATATTCTCCAAGGGGTCGACCGTCGAGGTGAATGTTATCTTGGGTTACTTCCTTAGCTTCCCAGTGGAGTTATTCCTTCTTACCCATTTTTGGCCAACAAACCCATTTCAAGTAGGAATGTTACTTCTGATTCTTAGGATGAGAGGTTTGATGGGTAGAAAGGTAGTTGTTGGTGAGCTTGAAGCTCAAAATTCTTCTTTCTTCTCTTCCTTCCTGTTAACTTTCCTATAGATGAGCAAGCTTCAGCATTATGCTTCCCATACATAACAGGCTTGTTAGGTTAGGCAGAGGTGTTGGTTGTCACTACAGAAATTCTTTCACCAGATATAACCCTATGGATGTGATAGCCTATCAAAAATAGAAGTCCTCTTTTAAGGATTCTCAACAGTGGTGGAAGTAACTCACGCATTAGCATATACAGAAAATGTGTAGAATTCTTATAATAAGGACATGTATTCCTTAGTGACGGCTTGGAAAAATTTGCAATACCTTGGCCAAAAGAATTTTTAATTCACACAAATCATGAATCTTTAAAGCATTTGAAAGGTAGAAAAGATTGAATAAAGGTCATGCCTTGTGGGTGGAACTCATTGAAATATTTTGTTATGTGATATGATACAAGCAATGTAAGGAAAATGCGGTAGCTGATGCATTATCCCTAAGGTATTTCTTACTTTCTATTTTTGATATGAAAATGTTTGATTTCAATTAAATTAATGATCTATATACTCAAGATTTTTATTTTGGTGATGTTTTTAATGCATGCAAAAAAGTGGCATTTGGTATGTTTATAAGCATTAAAACTATTTATTTTGAGAAAATAAACTATGCGTCTAAGTGTTTATTACATGAATTGATTGGGAGAAAATCCCACAGTGGTGGTTTGATGGGAAATTTTTGTGAAGCTAATATTTTAGGAATTTTGCACAAACATTTATTTTGCCTCATATGAAACGTGACGTGCAAAGAATTTTTAAGAAGTTTATAACATGTAAATCGGTTATATCTAACTCAAAACTCCATAGTTTGTGCATCCCAATTTCAGTATTTAATGAACCTTGGTTTGATATTTCAATGGATTATATTTTGGATTTACCTATGACTAAGAGGGATGAAAACCTTGTTTGTAAAAAGATTCACTCTTTTTTTTTTTTTTTGGATTTTCAGATAATACACTCTTGATGGATTTTGTGTCCCTCTTGGTTTTAAAAGAACTCTTGAACCTACATGTTTTTTTTGTGGCATTCAATCATCATAACTTATCACCTTGAGTTTGTTGGAGATTCTTAGGTTTTCTTTGTGTAGTGTTAAGTCAAGGCTCATCAAACCTTTCTTTTGTGGCGTTCAATCCTTCATTGTCTTAACTCTTTTCATATGGAATAGTGATAAGTCAAGGCTCATCAAACCTTTCTTTAAGATCTAGGGTTCCAACTCATCTTTTTTATTGGGTTTCATTACATTGTTTGTATAGTTCATATCACTATCTACCACTCTCTCTCCCTCACTATCTCTTATTCTATCTCCTATTTCTCTCTCTTAACCTTTCTTTTTTCAAACATACACCTCTCTCAATCTCTCCCACTCTCTCACACTTTTTCGCTCTCTATCACTCATGATCTTTATCTTGTTCTCTCTCCATCTCTTCCCTATCTCTCTTGATCTCTCTCCCTCCCTCCTCCCTCCCTCCTCCCTCCCTCTCTCTCTTTCTAGCATCTCCACCTCTCTCTTGGTTGTTCTCTCTCACACACACTCTCTCTTATTTCCCTCCTCTCTTAAAATGTATAATTCTTCCACCCACTCTCTTATTTTACCTCACTCACTCATTTTCTCTCCATCTTCACTCCTTGTCCCTCTCTCTTCCCTCTCTCCCTCTTCTATCTATCTACGTATCTCTTGCTCTCTCCATCTCACTTGTAGTCGCAGAAAAACCGAGATGGAAGGAAATCACCGTGAGTCTTCCGTAATCGCCGAGAACCGGCCTGAGGGAGACAGAAATTAGCTCAGTAGGTTTCTATCGCCAGATGACACCGGAGGGGAAAGACAATCCAGTGGTTCTATCGCCAAGCAGTAAAACCGAGCAGGGAGAAGATGAAATCCCGTGAGAGTTTCTATTCGCAGAAAACCGCCAGGGTAATGAAGAAATCAGAGTTGT